>NC_088422.1:42325249-42625249 GCF_034236695.1 Oncorhynchus nerka
ACTTGATTGATTCCACCTGTGGTAAATTCAATTTATTGGACATGATTTGGAAAGGCACACACCTGTATATATAAGGTCCCACTGTTGACAGTGCATGTCAAACCAGAAACCAAGCCATGAGGTCGAAGGAATTGTCCATTGAAAGCCCCCAAGAACACAGTGGCCTCCCTCATTCTTAAATGGAAGAAGTTTGGAACAACCAAGACTCTTCCTTTAGCTGGCCGACCAGCCAAACTGAGCAATCGGGGGAGAAGGGCCTTGCATCAGGGAAGTGACCAAGAACCCAATGGTTACTCTGACCAAGCTCCAGAGTTCCTCTGTGGAGATGGGAGAACCTTCCAGAAGGACAACCACCGCTCCAGCACTCCACCAATCAGACCTTTATGGTAGAGGGGCCAGGCGAAAGCCACTCCTCAGTAAAAAGCACACGACAGCCCATGTGGAGTTTGCCAAAGGGCACCTACAGGACTCTCAGACGATGAGAAACAAGATTCTCTGGTCTGATGAAACCAACATTAAACTCTTTGGCCTGAATGCCAAGTGTCACCTCTGGAAGAAACCTGGCACCATCCCTACGGTGAAGCATGGTGGTGGCAGCATCATGCTGTGCAAATGTTTTTCAGCGGCAGGGACTGGGAGACAAGTCAGGATTGAGGGGAAAGATGAACGAAGCAAAGTATAGAGAGATCCTTGATGAAAACCTACTCCAGAGCACTCTGGATCTCAGACTGGTGAGAAGGTTCACCTTCCAATAGGACAACGAAAATGAGTACACAGCCAAGACAATGCAGGAGTGGCCTTGGGATAAGTCTCTGAATGTCCTTGAGTGGCCCTGCCAGAGCCTGGACTTTAACCATATCGAACATCTCTGGAGAGACTTGAAAATAGCTGTGCAGCGACGCTCCCCATCCAACCTGACAGAGCTTGAAAGGATCTGCAGAGAAGAATGGAGAAACTCCCCATATACAGGTGTGCCAGGTTTGTAGCGTCATACCCAAGAAGACTTGAGGCTGTAATCGTTGCCAAAGGTGCTTCAACAATGTACTTAGTAAAGGGTCTGAATACTTATGGAAATGTTATTTTTCAGTTTTATATTTTTATTAAATTTGCAAAAATTTCGAAAAACCCGTTTTTATTTTGTCATTATGGAGTTTTGTGTGTAGATTGACGAGGGGGGAATTTTTTTTTTTTAATTTTTAGAAGAAGGCTGTAACGTAACAAAATTTGGAAAAAGTCAAGGGGTCTGAATACTTTCCAAATGCACTTTATGTAGACACTCCGTGCATGCAAATACAAAAATGAGCATTGTGTACCAAAAATGAGCATTGTGTACCAGCTGTACTGTTTTTTTGTATCATGAATAAATCAACTTAAATTTTAAAACCCTGCAGAACAGTGGCACCAATATGAAACTGTAAAATAAAACTCTTTCCAAGCTTGAAAGCATATAACATGACACCTGAGTTGATTCGCACAGTTGTTCAGCAAATAACTATGTGTTAACACAGATACCCACAGGTGTATTTTCTGAGCCAGTCAATGCTCTTTTTCTTTAAAGTAAAGTTTGCTACAAAGATCGATGCTCTGAAAATGAAAGACGTGAACCTCTCTTGTAACAATTCCAATGGTCTTGTTTTGGTTGTCTCTTTTCTCAGTGATTTCTATGACAAAAGAACACAGACACAGGCAGTCAATTAAATAATACAACCCTGTATGTTCTGTATGATAAACAAAACGTTCTGATCTATCCAGCAGTTTACTCTTCTACCCCCTTGAAACATGCGAGATTGTGACTTTTGCTCATACACGTGGCCAACATATCGGCATTACATGGCTCATGTTTCTGGATGCTGATCTTTGTGGCTTGCTCTTTATGGATTACTGTATGTGCAGCAATGAACATTCAGTAAGCATTTATTGGATATATTTACAAGCCTCCTTGGAGGCAAACACGAGGTAACAAAGAGAATAGCACAAGGAGAGCCTGTTGGATGCACATCAAATTACTGTATGACTAACAAGCCTGCCAAATGAGGGCATCTCCATATATCGAAAGATCCTGTTGCTTCAGACACTTTTTATTGAGATAAAGAATTACCGGACAGTTATTAACAACATCTGATAAGATTTGAAGAGTGTTGCAAGTGAGAGAATGGTAATCGCTCAGCTAATCAAAGATCTGAGCCAGTTAAAAGTTACTGCAGAAACAAATGTAAATAACAAATAATACATGCTAAATACATTGATACTGTGTAAATATGTGGGCCCCAGCGATTTCACGATTGGTACTGCGGTACCTTTTGATGTGATAGTCAACTAATTGAGAAGGAAAGTGGACTGTCCCCTATGATTCAACAAATGACAAGTAATACTGCCAGTGTTTGGTGACAATATCACAATTAGTAAGCGGCTGATGTCTTGATTGCTACTTGAGAGCTTATTGTATGTCTTTGTTATTGGACCTGGGCAACTGGCAGTCAGCAGTCACACTTGAATGAGCTGACTTGATTTTTTTGGGGGAAATAAGGCAATCACATATTTAATATTTCATCACCAACTCATAATCTCTCAGTTCCTTTTGCAGGGATGAGGTGGAATTAAAAGCCAGGTCTTGTACCATAGCAACAGCAATAGATCTTCATGTGTAATGCTCTGCTCTGAGAAAAGCTCAACTAAAAGAGAAATAACAAAGTGTAGGTGGTGAAGGGGGGGATACTGCAAATGATGGAAGGATGGTTCTGGCTAGGAATCCATGAAGTGAAGGTTAATGGGTAAGAGACTGCTGTACCAAACGATCAGATAGGGGGAGAAAATGGAGAGAGAACGATGTTGTATGGGGGGCTTTCAATGGAATTGAGAGGACATTGCTCTATAATCAAACCCCCTTGTACAGAAAGTTCCAACCATCTAGCATTTGAGCTTTGGGACAGATTTAATCGTAAAGAAAGACAAAAAGGAGGCACGCAGACGAAACATTAAAAGCTAGTCCAGAGCGGAGATAGAGGTTAGCGTAAGGTAACAAATTTGGCAGACCAACTTGGCCATAAAATCAGAATCAATATTTGCTAAAAAAGTGTTAGAGAAAAATGTTGAATGAGTTTTGTAATTGTTAATGAAGTTCAAAGCCTCATTGATATGAGAATGACTTGTAGGGCAATGTAGCGTCCATCTATGACTCTCTACTCTTGACTGTCACCCCGGATGCTTTATGGGTCCTGGTCAAAAGTAGCGCACTATGTAGGGAATAGCGTGCCATTTGGGACGCACCCTATGACTGACTACTGTAACATGACCTCTGCTGTGCACTGCAGATTGGATTGAGAAAAAGTCACACTTGCAGTGTCTGGGAAAGGTGGGGGACTCCACCACCACATTCATTAAGAGTGACGAGTTTCCCTGTGATGGGCTCAGTCTCCAACTGGCTCTATTCTGATTCAGCCCCTCTGCCTCCCTGTTATCATCACCCAGCTTCCGCTGTGTGCGCAGGTGGTTTATGAGCTAACCTGAAATGAACAATCAAGAAAAGATCAAAGCAGGTGAGATTATTTCTCCCCCCCCATTCATTTCTCTTATAATGTCAGATGAGCAATTCCTTTGCATATATAAAGTGATTCGCTCGATGTAAGTGTCGATCATTTCCAGATTCTTTTTTTAGCAATACATCATCTGTGGGCGTAGGGAAATGATGCATAGAGCGAGGGCTTTGTGGAGCAGTGTGAATGGGAGATGAATAGAGGAACATCAAGACCCATTGTCATTCACATAGATTCTATTAGTCGGAAAGGCCACGGAGGGAAGATTGAAATGAATACATGTTGATGCTGCTGTGAAGTATAATAAAAAGTCCCTTCCAACAGACTGATTTTCTTATTCATTCTACCCTGATGCAGATGGTGCCGGCAAGGGGACAGATTTGTGTGTGTGTCAATTGGCATCCTTTTCCCTATAGTGCACTACATTTGACCAGGGAAAGTGAGGAAAGAAATGAAAAGTTCAGGAAAGAAGTATTTTATACCATCACAAGATCTATAATTAATACAGTCTATTATTTGTTAACTAACCTTGTGTGTTCATATCCTTCCTCACTTTGCAGCATAATATCATTGAATATCATTAACTGTGTGACATGTTTTTAATTTTTTACATTTATTTAACCTTTATTTACCTAGGAAAGTCAGTTAAGAACAAATTCTTATTTACAATGAATTTCACAAACTACTGTAGTAAGGGAATTAGATCTTATTAGTTCAAGGGCTATTTTAGTATATTGTAAGAATTTCAAAGGAACTTGATTATGGAAACAGCGATGCTTTTTCAGGCTTTGCAAACACCAACTACAACTCAAACACTTCCCACTGGGAACACCACATCATTTTATTATCATCATGGATAATTGGGTAATATTTGGTTGAAATGTTGATCAATGAGATTACAACCTATATTCACCCACTCAAAAAGACAGCCAAATGTTAGTTGAAGTTCCAATATTATCACTATGCTTTCAACCACCTAAAAGCACAACCAAATTCCAATGGAAAATCAATGGCAGATGTTTTATGTAGTAGTCACCCCAATGTCTTTCACTGCACGTTCAACCATTTAGAAGCACAGCAAAGTTCAAATGGGAATAGTATGTCAGGGATGTGAACAATTTTGTGCACCAAATTTGAGATAAAAAAAGCTTTTTGTGCACATGGATTTCTGTGATCTTTTATTTCAGCTCATGAAACATGGGACTAACACTTTACATGTTGCGTTTATTTTTTTATTCAGAATATTCTCCACATACTGTAGAGTTCACCCCTACGTTGACAAATGGTGTGATACAACGTTGATTCTACCTTTTTGTGCCCAGTGGGTTGTTGCCATGGTTTGGTTGAATGCATTGCATTTCTTTTAAATAACTCTCACTTTGTTGACAGATGTTCCAGTTTAGTAACATAATCATTCAAATGAAGGGCATTTCATTCAAGGTTGTTGTTGAGTCATTGAATTTCTGAACTCATTTGTTGACAGACATTCCAGTTTAGTTACATAAAAAAAATCGAATGCAGGGCATTTAATTGAAGGGCTCTTGTTGAGCCACTGGGTACTGTAGCAGTGTGATGAGTCAGCATATTATGGCAGGTGGATAGATGGCATGCATGTGGCCGTGCACCATGTATTTCTCCTACTCCAACACTCCATGACAGAGGGTTCATCCCAAATGGCACCCTATTCCCTATATAGTGCACTACTTTTTTACCAGAGCTCTATGGGCCCTGGCCAAAAGTAGTGCACCATATAGAGAATAGGATGGCCTTCGAGACTCAGCCAGAGGCTAGCTAGCGCCCAGGAAACAGCAATGATTGATACTGCTTCACAGTTCCCACATTTCCCATTAGGTCACGCTGGTTTGCACATTAATATAGGAGGTTTGGTTTGTGATGAGAGTCAAGATGAGAGAGATTCAGAGAGAGAACTACTGTACAGAGACAGAATTGAAATTTGTGGGCCTGAACATTAGGTAGGAAGAGTGGATGTGTGGGGGTGAAAAGAGAGATGATGTAAACGTCAACATTGCTCCAGCAGATAAATTACAGATGGACACATCTAAGTGCAGGAATGGGCAACTGATGTGGGTGGGGGCCACAAAAAAAACTTAACTCATCGTGAGGGGCCGTAGTGGCTTGTGGGTCTGCTTGTGGGTCTGCATATCCACATCTATAGCCCCCCACCTTGTGCACAAAACATTTTAAAGGCCCCCCTCGTGACAGTGAAGAGAAAACAATTGCGTTTTAAAGTTAATTTCCTGTTTCTACACATTTTTCCATAGAGTGGAGGCAAATGTTTGCAGTTTTTAATATTATAACTGATGATCAATGGGCCCCACGCAGGTCGGTAATTCGACCACTCTTACTACAAGTTTAGATAGCTGGCCGCTAGACCAACTTAAAAAATTAATAAATCATTGTCTGACATAGGCTAATTGAGCACAACCACATTTTGAAATTGCACCTTGTGCATTCTATTATTCTAACTCTCATTCCAGTTATTACTGATAGCAAGTGGCGAGCTGGTGGCTGAAAATCATTGCCATGCTACATGCAGATCCTAAATTCAATTTCCCTCTGACAGGGACGGACTGGGACAAGAATTTACCCCTGCGCATTTTATCCACAATGGGCTAGAGTGGATAAAATGCCAGGGACGAATTCTTGTCCGAGTCCGCCCCTGGTGTTCACCCATATGCAAACGGTATTCTATTCTTCTTCCTTTGAAGACGTCGAAGTGTAATTCACCAGCTATAAGATTGAATTGAACATATAATTTACACATTGACATCTTCAAAGGTAGAAGAATACAGTTTTGCATACTGTATGAGTGAACTGAAAAGATAGATAGGGAACCAGCCAAATACAGTGTGCATCCCAAATGGCACCCTATGTGCCCTGGTCAGAAGTAGTGCACTTTGGGGAATAGGGTGCCATTTGAGGCATAACTATAGGCCTTCCGGCTCCTTCATCTATGCCATAAGTCATCTCTGGAAGGCTGATCTGGGTGACCCTGTTCATTTTTTCCATTGATACAATGGGACTGATTGAATAGACCAAATTGATAGCCACTGGCCATGTGCTAATTCTCTGCCCTCTACCAGTGACAAGGATCTCTCTGCTACTGTGGCTGACCTCCTTTGATGTAATCATTCACAGGCACAGACACACACGCACATATACACCGAACATTTTCTATCAAACGTTATCTAAAGCAACAACCAATGAAACTATATAACAACCTTTACGATACAATCTACAAAATCATTTATGCTAAATCAGTTTGAATAGCTAATTGGTTTGTTTGGATTCCTAAGACGAAATATAAGGAATAAACAAGTAGAGAAACAGATCCTTCACTTTAGAAATGAAACTAAAATATATCTACCAGTGTGTGAAAGAGAATAGGCGAAAAACGTATTGCCTATTGCAGTGTGTTATTGGGTAAATTAAGTGAAATCGACTTTAGCCAGTCCTTTCTCGCTCGAGCAAATAACCTTGAAAGAGATGCAGATCAAATACAGTGCTCTTGTTCTTGTTGTAAATCTGCCAGGTCTTCAGAATAACAACACATGAAGACGAGCAACACCCAACTCACCTATTCAATGGACAAATAGCCACTGCACAGAATCATTTCTTGAAGTTACAGAATCCGTAAGGCCTGAGCTGAATGAGTGCAAAATGAGGACACTTGGAGGCTTCCAGAAAGAATAATGGAAGTCACATTTACAAGTTTCATGGTGTTAGGCTGGAGATAAACTATTTCACTTTATGTTTTGCCTTGGCCATAAATCTTGGTGGATTACATAGACAGTGCCTTTCTCTTCCATTTTATCGAACAATACTTCATGCGGAAACACTATTTTATATGTGGATTAACCTTAGCTACTGGAGAGGGTGGAGTGCTCTTCTGCCTACTTTGCACTCTGCTTGTCTTGGTTAATAAGTGCAGCATTGAAACATTCTGTAGTTCTAGGATTTAAGTAGTTGTGTACCTTTCACTACCCTGAGATATTTGTTAATTTAGTATCATTATCGTGTCATTTACAGGTTATTTTCTTGTTGTTTAAGATCAACTATAATCAGTTGGCCAATTGTGTTGCGTAGGCCGATCCTTAAACACAGTTTGGAAGGGAGGAGAATTCAGGGTCACACTTAAAAACAAAATTGAACCTTTATTTAACTAGGCAAGTCAGTTAAGAACAGCTTATTTACAATGACGGACTACCCCGGCCAAACCCGGACGATGCTGTGCCAATTGTGCACCGCTCTATGGGACTCCCAATCACGGCCGGATGTGATACAGCCTGACTTTCTTTGAATAGTACGGATTTTCCATCTGTAGATGGTCTACAGATGGTCATACTGCACATTTCAGAGAATTATTCCAACCTCATAGTGTGGAAATTTGAAACACATAAAAATAGTGTTTTTGACCTCACTGGGGCTTTAATGTGTGCTGGTTTGTGACAGGAATTTCAATAGGGATATTGACTCAGAGCCACCGTAGGTGTCCCCTACACGTTCAAGGCCAACCACAGATAGCATATCATGAATACTATAAAACTGACCAGCCCTTACTAAAAGCAAAATATTTAGAGATGGTCCAAATGCAAATGTACCTCTTGGATTTCAGTGAGATGTCATGTTTCAGGAGAGGCCCCAGATGCAGACAGTGTCGAAGTAACAAAAGTTTATTACTAGAACAAAAGGCAGGCGAAACGACAGTTCAAGGACATGCAGAGGTCAGCAAACCAGTTTGGTGTGACAAGGTACAGATCGGCAGGCAGGTTCAGGGTCTAGGCAGGCAGAATGGTCAAAACTAGAAAACAGGAACAAGAAAAAGAGCGGAGCAAGGCGAAAACGCTGGTAGGCTTGACGAACAAATCGAACTGGCAACAGGCAAACAGAGAACACAGGTATAAATACACGGGGGATAATGGGGAAGACGGGCAACACCTGGAAGGGGGTGGAGACAAGCACAAAGACAGGTGAAACAGATCAGGGTTTGACAATAATGACAAACACTGACACTGATTTTCAGCCTCTGTTATAAAACATACATTTTGTAAAGAGGTTTGAGTTTAAGTTCGTCAAAATGTTTAATTTATATTGTTGTGATATTGAATTGTTAATGTGTAATGTTATGTCTGGATGGGGATTGTGGGTGAGGCTCTGATGGAGCATGGGATTGTGGGTGGTAGGGGAGAGGGGGGTGGTAGAGGGTCTGTTGTTTGTGTTAGCCCTTTACCTGTAAGACACAGAAAAGCCAAATAAAAAACAAATATACAAAAATAAGTAACTTCTGGTGGCTCCATAGACGTAATAAGAACATCTGTGAAGCTCTTTACTGTGATGTGCTTGGCAGATGTGTCCTGAAGATTGAGTATGGGCTGCAGACAGAGGCAGCTGCTCTGCTCTGGACAGGTTCCCTGTCAGCTAAAAGTCCATGCTCACCCAAGTGGAGGAAGTGAACAAAATCTTTGGCCAGGGTCAAGGTTGGGGAAGGCCAAGCAAGTGAATAATCAACCTCAGCCAGTTTCTCATCCTCAGCCCTCTAGCCACCACAGAGGCTTGCCCGTTTTTGGATTGTGGGGGGGGCAACTATGATGTGATTCCCAAATGACACCCTGTTTCCTGTATAGTGCAGTACTTTTGACCGAGCTCTATGGGCCATGGTTAAAAGTAATGCACTATATAAGGAATAGTGTGCTATTTGGGATGCAACCATTATGTGACTGAATGGTGGTGTTGTGCCTGCCTGGTCATGTCAGAATCTGTCTGTTTTTGAAGAGCACCTCAGCGATTGCCCCCTGCAAATGTATGAGGTGTTCATGCACAAAAGTGGGAAGGGATGTTTTATAAATTAAACAAATCCTGCCCTGTCAACAAGATGGGAAATATCTAAGCTTTTCATTCATATATGTCTGGTTCACTAAGTATGTTGAAAGCGCTAACTGTGGAAACCCATGAGGCTGAAAGGCAAGGAAAGCTAGAAAGGTCAGGTTTAGCAGCTAGTCTGACCATGTGAAATGTCAGCAAGACAATCTGATAATTTGTAACCCAGAGGTAGCGGGAAAAATCAAGAGGCCATGTAGGATCTGTAAAAGACCTGGTGCAAATGTCAGACAAATATGGTCTGGGAGGATGGGAACTGCCAGTCAGGGTTGATGACAGTGAGCAAACACAGGATGTTCATGTTTTGGTTAATTTTTTTTTAAAGAACACTGGGAAGCCCCTTAGTAAATGATACAAATGTTGTGTTTGTTTGTTATATTTATGCATTTACATTTATCTGGTCCCTTTACCCTGTTGGGTTCTCTTGATGCACTGTATTGAAGTCTGGGGTTACAGTAGTTCTATTCTGAAAAGCCTTTATCACTTCTTCTTGCCTGGATTTGGGTTTATTGCACTGTTTCCATGGGGACAGCAGAAAGTTGATGGATGTATCAACACTTTTTTAGTAGTCTTAGCTAAGCTACTCCAAGTAGTTTTTATTGTCTAGCCTGCATTCAGAGTGTAAGAAGACTGTATTCTTTTTTAAATGACATACATAAGGTGTGATGTATGAATTAATTTCATGAAATTTAGGCTCCGGCCAGTGGGGTGTGGGCGTATGTTCTAAATGATTGTTTGTGTGTCTGGGCAGCTAAAATCCCAGACCTTTCATCCCCTGTGCTATGGATTTTGATTCACCATGTACTTACTGTCTGTTGAATTACATCGAATGACTAAAGGGATCCAAATATTTGTGCCTTATCAACTCTCCATAATGATATAACCAAGTGTTAATGAGTCTTTTATTTACTGATTGCATCCATTGAACGGGAGTGAAACATAGTTGATGAATGGTGATTCTTTTCGCTGTACTGTATTAGCAAAGAGGAACCTTTGTACCTTTCAGTAATCGCATTGAGGGTAATTATGTAAATCTGTACCAGACTAATAGTTCAACAGTGTTCTGAATGTTTTTATTGCGCATTAAAAACACATAACCCTCACGCCAGGATGGTAACAGCTCTCTGGCATGTTGATGGAACTCTGTAATAGAAAAACAGCATGAGGGAGTACAAAATTGGTTTAATTCCATATTAATACTAACAGTCATTCTCAAATGTATAAAAAAAATCGAAATCAAATAAAAATTAAATGTTTTTGTCACATGCGCCTAATACAGCGGATGTAGACTTTACTGTGAAATTCTTGCTTATAAGCCCTTCCCAACGGTGCAAAGTTTAATAAAATAATCCAAGTAAAAAACACAGGTGGAATAAAATACACAAGAATGAAGCCATATACAGGCAGTATCAATACCAGATCAATGTGCAGGGTATGAGGTATTTGAGGTACATACTGTATGTACATAAAATCAGGGTAAAGTGACTAGGTATCGGGATAGATAATAATAAGAGTAAAATAAAGAACAGAGTAGCAGCATCATATGATGATAGTGAAAGTTTGTGCGTATATGTGTATGTGTGCTTGTGTGTGTATGTCTGTGTATGTGTTGTGTCGGTATGCAAGTGTGTGTGAATGTGTGTGTGAATATACGTTTGTAGTGTGTGTGAATGTGCGTTTTTAGTGTATGTGAATGTGTGTGGGTTTTGTGTCAGAGTGTCCGTGTAGTGTGTGTATAGTGTATATACACAGTGCCTTTGGAAAGTATTCAGACCTCTTCCATTTTTACAAATGTTGTTATGCTACAGCCTTATTATAAAATTGATTAAATAAAAAAATGTCCTCATCAATCTACACACAATACCCCACAATGACAAAGCGAAAACAGGTTTTTAGAAATGTTTGCAAATTAAAAAATTTAAAAACTTTAACTGAAATCTTATTTACATGAGAATTTCTTTGCTATGAGACTCGAAATTGAGCTCAGGTGCATCCTGTTTCCATTGACCATCCTTGAGATGTTTCTACAACTTGATTGGAGTAAACCTGTGGTAAATTAAATTGATTGGACTTGATTTGGAAAGGCACACTGTCTGTATATAAGGTTTAACAGTTGACAGTGCATATATGAGCAAAAACCAAGCCTTGAGGTTGAAGGAATTGTCCGTAGCGCTCCGAGACAAGATTGTGTCGAGGCACAGATCTGGTGAAGGGTATCCAAGAACACAATGGCCTCCATTATTCTTAAATGGAAGAAGTTTGGAACCACTAAGACTCTTCCTAGAGCTGGCCGCCTGGCCAAACTGAGCAATCGGGGGAAAAGGGCGGTGACCAAGAACCCGATGGTAACTCTGACAGAGTTCCAGAGTTCCTCTGTGGAGACGGGAGAACCTTCCAGAAGGACAACCATCTCTGAAGCTCCCCACCAATCAGCCCTTTATGGTAGATTGGCCAAACGGAAGCCACCGCTCAGTAAAATGCACAACAGCCTGCTTGGAGATTGCCAAAAGGCTCCTAAAGGACTCTCAGACCATGAGAAAAAAGATTCACTGGTCTGATAAAACCAATATTTAACTCTTAGGTCTGAATGCCAAGCGTCACGCCTGGAGGAAACCTGGCACCATCCCTAAGGTGAAGCATGGTGGTGGCAGCATCAAGCTGTGAAGATATTTTTCAGCGGCAGGGACTGGGAGACTAGTCAGGATTGAGGGAGAGATGAACGGACAAAAGGAACACCTAGGTGAGAATGCTATTCATTGACTACAGCTCAGTGTTGAACACCATAGTGCCCTCAAAGCACATCACTAAGCTAAGGACCCTGGAACTAAACACCTCCCTCTGCAACTGGATCCTGGACTTCCTGACGGGCCACCCCCAGGTGGTAAGGATAGGTAACAACACATCTGCCACGCTGATCCTCAACACGGGGGCCCCTCAGGTGTGGGCTCAGTCCACTCCTGTTCTCCCTGTTCACTCATGACTGCACGGCCAGGCACGACTCCAACGCCATCATTAAGTTTGCTGACGACACAACAGTGGGCCTGATCACCAACAACGACGAGACAGCATATAGGTAGGAGGTCAGAGACCTGGCCGTGTGGTGCCAGGACAACAACCTCTCCCTCAACGTGATAAAGACTAAGGAGATGATTGTGGATTACATGAAAAGGAGGACCGAGCACTACCCCATTCTCATCGACGGGACTGTAGTGGAGCAGGTTGAGAGCTTCAAGTTCCTTGAAGTTCCTTGTGGACACCAACAAACTAACATGGTCCAAGCACACCAAGACAGTTGTGAAGATGGCAAAAAACATTCCCCCTCAGGAGACTGAAAAGATTTGACATGGCTCCTCAGATCCTCCAAAGTTTTTACAGCTGCACCACCGAGAACATCCTGAATGGTTGCGTCTTTGCCTGGTATGGCAACTGCTTGGCCTCCGACCGCAAGGCACTACAGAGGGTAGTGCGTACTGCCCAGTACATCACTAGGGCCAAGCTTCCTGCCATCCAGGACATCTATACCTGGCAGAGTCAGAGGAATTGTCAAAGATTCCAGCCACCCTCGTCATAGACTGTTCTCTCTGCTACCGCACAGCAAGTGGTACCGGAGCGCCAAGTCTAGGTCCAAGAGGCTTCTAAACAGCTTCTACCCCCAAGCCATAAGTCTACTGAACATCTAATCATATGGCTACCCAGACTTCTTGCATTGTCACTCCCCCCCTCTTTTACACTGCTGCTGCTCTCTGTTATTATCTATGCATAAATCACTTTAATAACTTTAATAATCTGTATATATTACCTGAAATACCTCGATTACCGCATTGATTCTGTACCGGTGCCCCCCGTATATAGCCTCGCTATTATTATTTTACTGCTGCTCTTTAATTATTTGTTACTTTTATTTCTTTTTTTCCCAGTATTTTTCTTTAGACTTTATTGTTGGTTAAGGGCTTGTAAGTAAGCATTTCACTGTAAGGTCTGACGGGCATGTACTCGGTGCATGTGAAAAATAAAATTTAATTTGATTTTGAGATGCACCAAGGAGAAGAAAGTTAAGATATGCTACCATATGTATAGGCCTACCATAGGAGAATCCTTTGAAAAACACTTTTTGGTTCCAGGTAGAACCCTATTGTGTTCCATGTAGAACCCTTTCCCCAGAGGGTTCTACATGGAACCCAAAAGAGTTCTACCTGGAACCAGAAAGGTTTATCCTATAGGGACAACCAAATAACACTTTTGGAACCCATTTTTCTAAGAGTGTAGGCTTAAGGCAACAACAACAACAAAACACTTGATATGTAACATCATATTTAATTGGCAATCCACAGTTCAAACAATACCAAAGCTGTCAACCTGCCTCTGTGTTGGTATTAAGCTGTGGGATAGGCCTTATGAAATGTAACCAGTCTCAAACTCATTGACATAGCCATACAGTGCCTTCAGAAAGTATTCACACCCCTTGACTTTTTCCACATTTTGTTGTGTTACAGCCTGAATTTAAAATGGATTGAATTGAGATTTGGTGTCACTTGCCTGCACACAATACCCCATAAAGTCAAGTGGAATTACAGTACCAGTCAAACGTTTGGATACACCTACTCATTCAAATGTTTTTCTTTTTTTTTCTTACTTTCTACATTGTTGAATAATAGTGATGAAAACTATGAAATAACACATATGGGATCATTTTGTAAACAAAAAAAGTGTTAAACAAATCAAAATATATTTGAAATGTTAGATTCTTGAAAGTAGCCAACCTTTACATTGATGGCAGCTTTGCACACTCTTGGCATTCTCTCAACCAGATTAATTCCAACAGTCTTGAAGGAGTTCCTACATATGCTGAGCACTGGTTGGCTGCTTTTCCTTCACTCTGCGGTCCGACTCATCCCTAACAATCTCTTGGGTTGAGGTTGGGTGATTGTGGAGACCAGGTCATCCTTCTTGGTCAAATAGCCCTTTCACAGTCTGGAGGTGTGTTTTGGGTCATTGTCCTGTTTAAAAACAAATGATAGTCCCACTAAGCGCAAACCAAATGGGATAGTGAATTGCTGCAGAATGCTGTGGTAGCCATTCTGGTTAACCGTGCCTTGAATTCTAAATAAATCACTGACAGTGTCACCAGCAAAGCCCCCATATTATCACACCTCCTCCTCCATGCTTCACGATGTGAACCACACATGCGGAGATCATCCATTCACCTACTCTGCGTCTCATAGAGACATGGCGGTTGGAACCAAAAATCTCAAATTTGGACTCATCAGACCAAAGGACAGATTTTCACCAGTATAATGTAAATTGCTCAGGTTTCTTGGTGTCCTTTTGTAGTGGTTTCTTTGCAGCAATTCAACCATGAAGGCCTGATTCACGCAGTCTCTCCTGAACAGTTTATGTTGAGATGTGTCTGTTACTAAGACTCCTGAACAGAAAATCAAATGGCTATCCAGACAATTTGCCTTGACCCCCCCTTCTAAGCAGCTGCTACTCTCTGTTATTATCTATGCATAGTCACTTAACTCTACCTGCATGTAAAATTTACCTCAATTAACTCTGTACCAGAACACCCTGTTATATAGCCCCGCTATTTTTATTTACTGCTGCTCTTTAATTATTTGTTATTCTTATCTCTTACTTTTTTTAGGTATTTTCTTAAAACTGCATTGTTGGTTAAGGGCTTGTAAGCATATCACTGTACCTGTTGTATTCAGTGCATGTGACAAATACAATTTGATTTGATTTTGATTGGCTCAAATGCATTAAGAAGGAAAGAAATTCCACAAATGAACTTCTAACAAAGCATACCTATTAGTTGAAATGCATTCCAGGTGACTACCTCATGAAGCTTTTTGAGAGAATGCCAAGAGTATGCAAACCTATCATCAAGGCAAAGGGTGGCTACTTTGAAGAATCTCAAATATAAAATATATTTTGATTTGTTTAACACTTATTTGGTTACTACATGATATCATATGTGTTATTTCATAGTTTTGATGTCTTCACTATTATTCTACACTGTAGAAAATAGTAAAAAATAAAGAAAAACCATTGAATGAGTATGTGTTTCCAAACTTTTGACTGGTACTGTATGTTTTTAGAAATTCTGAAATGTCTTGAAAAAAAGCTGAAATGTCTTGAGTCATCCACTCTGTTATGGCAAGCCTAAATATGTCTAAGAGTAAAAATGTGCTTTACAAGTCACATAATAAGTTGCATGGACTAGTTTTTAACATGATTTTTAAATGACTACCTTATCCCTGTACCCCACACATACAATTATCTGTAAGGTATCTCAGTCGAGCAGAAAATTTCAAACACAAATTCAACCACAAAGTCCAGGGAGATTTTCCAATGCCTTGCAAAGAAGGGCACCAATGGGTAGATGATGACTATCCCTTTGAGCCTGGTGAAGTTATTAATTATGCTTTGGATGGTGTTTAAACACACCCAGTCAATACAATGATACAGGTGTCCTTAGTAACTCAGTTGCTGGAGAGGAAGGAAACTGCTCAGGGATTTTATTATGAGGCCAATGGTGTCAGTGGACACCACTCATTTTATTACAACACATCTGTCATAATTGTTTTCTTTACTAAAGTAGAGGTTTATTATTATTATTATTATTATTGCTAATGGTACTGCATACGTGTAAACATACATTTTTTAGCAAGATATAGCACTTGTATAGCCTAAGAAAGTAACAGAAATGTGCAGAAAGTAGTTTTGAATGCATTTTATTGAAGGGAAACAATAACAGTCTAATAACAGTCTGTTCCTCCTGGACATCTGAAAAAATCATATCTACGACCTCTTGGGCACTGAAACGTGCTCTCATGGCTTCAGCAAAGAGAGAACTGGGGGGACTGTCATCTGCAACACCTCTATAGCCTCTGACTGCATTCCCCATTAGTAAACAATGCTTTCAAGAAATGTTTATTTTGTCTGAGATGTTTATTTTGTCTGAAATGTGGTTTATTTTGTCTGTGAACTTGATCAATGTGTGGAGGGGAGATGCTGCATATGCACAATAAAGTTTTAGTTTTGTCTGAGTTTAATAAGTAGCACACATAATCTCAATTTCTACTGTCTGTGTGTGTGTGTGTGTCTGTGTGTCTGTGTGTGTGTGTGTGTGTGTGTGTGTGTGTCTTTGTAGTTTTTGTTGTGTGTATATGATTTTATATCTGCTGGGTCAAAAATGACCCTAAGACAATCTTTGTACCCTGGTGGTGTACAGCTTTCATGGACATATGAACATAGGTGATCTTTCACTTTTTCTAATGTTGGGGTCACTCTAGGAAAAGTCATAAAATTTCAATTTGAAAAAAATATAATTTAGGGGGTTTTCTCTGCTGTTAAACATAGTAGCGGGCCATTTCTGACCCTTAAGACAACACAAGGGTTAAAACAGTTAACCGTTCAATCTGAGGATGGATCAACAACCTTGTGGTTACTCCACAGTACTATCCACACTGACAGAGTTAAAAGAAGGAAGCTTGTACATGCATCCTATTTTCAACAAGGCACTAAAGTAAAACTGCTAAAAATGTGGCAAAGAAATTAACATTATGTCCTGACGACAAAGTGGTATGTTTGGGGCAAATCCAACATTACACATCACTGAATACCACTCTTGTCACGTTCTGACCCTAGTTATTGTGTTAATTGTTTGTTTTAGTTGGTCAGGACGTGAGTTGGGTGGGCATTCTATGTTTTGTGTTTCTAGGTTGGTTTTCTGTGTTCGGCCTAGTATGGTTCTCAATCAGAGACAACTAACGACACCTGCCTCTGACTGAGAATCATACTAGGCCGAACACAGAAAACCAACCTAGAAACACAAAACATAGAATGCCCACCCAACTCATGTCCTGACCAACTAAAACAAACAATTAGCCTACTCAAACACCCAGCTCAAACAGAGAGGGATGCTATGTTAGATAACTGGCTAAGCTTTTGGTTTTATTAATTTATTGTCATCGGGGCCCGCCGGTGTAACTGCTAAACTGCTTACTGTACACTGTACTGCATGATTGTAGCAGGTTAATTAACACGCTAGTTTTAGTAGCTAGCTACTGTATGTTGACTAGGACGTTAAGTGACAACGATATAGTCTGTGCGTAGATGTTAACAGTTATGGTCTGAATGTTTGGCTTAGAAAGTTTATTTTTCTCCGCCTGGTCACAGACAGCTTTTGTATTGTGCACTGAAGTCCACGAGCAAAGTTCAAATGTGAGAGGAGGAGGGGTTATACCAGAAGGAATTATTCAATGCAATTGAATAATGTTTCTTAAATGGAAGCAAACAGAACGAAATAGGGATAAAGATACCTGGATTTGTCCAGTAGAAACTCTCATTTGCAACCGTCGGACTAATGCTTACACCCTAGCTAGTCCATACATGGCTATATCCTTTGTAGACATAGTGCTTTGTGCTGAAAGATTAGTAGATTCCTGACATCCGATTGGTTACTGGTATTTAAAGGCCCTTTTCAGAAACCTGATTGGTTAAAACGTGCAACACTTCCTTGCCTGAAAATATCTTCTGCAAAGAATCCACGTTTAATTCATGCTTTTATTCCACATGTCACAAATAAACCAACTTGTACATGATTGTATTTGCCCTGTGTCTAAACACAGGACTGAATATCACCATAGACCCCACCAACCAGGGATTCTGTCATTCTCATGATAGAATGCGCACACTGTGAAGGTGATCGCGGATGCATTTTGGAGGAGTGTTTACACTTCCTCCAGGCTGCAGGAGTGCTCCAGGGGAGATGTGGCATTCGATATAAATGTAAGGGCGGTTCTTCTAGACCACAAGCTTTGACCTGGTTATGCAGCTCTAACGAAAATAAGCAAAGTCCTAGGGATTCCTTCCTTGTGTCTCAGCTCATATCAGAGACATGACAGGAGAATGACAGGTAAATAAAAAGGGAGAGTAGTCCATTATTGTCAGGTGACTTCCTGTGTATAAATAATGTATTTCCTTGCTCCAGAAAATGTATTCAGAGTGAATAAAACAGAGTGATAGGAAAACATAACTATACAATGAGACTGCCACATAGGCCTACAATGTCAAAGGGCTGTAGCCTACTGTGATTACTGAGAAATTAGCTTCACATTAAGTAAATACATGCTGATATGCTAATATTTACATAGGTTAACATGCTGGTATTTAGTCCTGCTGTTATGACTGTAATGTCAACAGACATAATAAGTACCCCCCCCACACACACACTTAAGTTGCAAAGATTCAGAGAGAGCTGCAGTCAATAGAGAGTGCTTCAAAGATAATTAGAAGAGCATACGCAGATATAGACCCAGACATAGCAGAGTTGCTGAAGGAGGATGAGGATGCCATCATAGACATTCATGTATCCTTTGATGGCACTTGGCACAAGAGAGGATTCACTTCCAACTACAGGATAGGTGTGCCCTTTGGTGCTGGTACCAGCGAGCCCTAGAATATGGTGAAGATCCACCCAGTCACAAAAACCATGGAGGCAATAGATTTTTGTATAGAGAGGTTGCACAGAAAATGGTTCCCTGTATATCATAGGGTGTCAAATGATAACCTCCTCAAAAGAATGTAGCACGGAGGAACCCAGAATGCAAATTAATGTCTGAACTCTGTAATATGGTCGCGATCCCCCCAAATTGTCTTCATGGGCAAAAGCCACGTTGACACAGCAGCCGGTATGGCAGTAGCCACACTCAATGAGGGAGCCACTGCTATTTCAAATGTGATGGACAAATTGTGGCTTTGACAGCACTTTGGTAACACTGGAAGCAATCAGAGAGGAGGATGCGAGGCGTGTTGTGAGAGCTGATGCTGCTTCAATGGAGTGTGCCAAGCGTAGGCGCAGGTCCCACGACACAGTCAAGAAAGTAAAGCGGTACCAGCAACAACTCAGAGGGCCTTACATATGGGACAGGCTTAGCTGATTAATGTTCTGCACATTCCAACAGGCATACAAAAGCCTTATATGGGACAAATTGAGCAAAACTGCAGTATTCAAAGCATATGCTCTATTGCTTGAAGCAAATGTAATTAACATGCTAATGTATTTGTAAAAGGTAGATTTGATGTTTATTTGTCAGCTTAGAAGTGATATATGAATAAGAGATTAATTAATAAATGTGACATAAATGGTCATATTTATGGCAATTATGTTATAATTCCATTAGGCTATCTTTACCGTCCATTTTCTCAAATTGACATGTTCCCCGTGCACCAATTACATTTTCTCAGTCTTTAAATGACTCACATTTACATTCTTCCACACACAGGTTCTAAGGTCTTACAGTCAAACTCATACAGAGGCTTTTTTTTAAATATCTTGTGTCGTTTTGATTTTAAGTGTGATATTATCTGTAAATATATGCAAAATATGCATCCGTCATACATTTGAATATTGCTTCTTTTTTTAATAATTCCATGAAATGACAATATTTTGATAAACTGTCTGTAAAGGTCTGACCATTGAGTCACAATAAAACTAAAACAACTTGTTGTGTTGAAAAACGGATACTCGTAATATGCAAATCTGCGCATATTTAAGGAGGTTTTGCTTCATTTGCATATTTTAATTTGAACTTGTAATACAAATATCTATTGTATTTCTGTATACTTTCAACTGGTAAAGTTTCAGTCTGATGTGAGTAAAGGAAAAAAATCCAAAATAATACAACAAAATGTGGAATAAGTCAAGCGGTATGAATAATTTCTGAAGGCGCTGTAGATGCAAGGATTGACCATCCAAGACATGCAAATTATATGTTTAAGCATGGTTTGAGGCTACACAGTGTTCGTTAACATTTATCATGTTTACAAACATTGGAGTAAAAGGAGCTTATATGTTGGGTTCTGATGGGGTACGACAGTTGAACTAAGCTGATGAGGCATCTATAACAGTAATAACAGTATATTCTTCAAGAATCAATGAGTATATATCATTAATGTTTAAGTCCACAAATGGATGTAGCAACTGCAGATTTCCTCTTTCAGGTAAATGTCAATACTGTTCGCCGGGACACCTCTCACTACAAGTTCAAATTTGACAAAATGATGCAGTGTTGAAGAAAACGCTATACATCCAAGGTGTGATGATGATGGCCCATACTCGGAGTTCTCATCACACCTTTCAATAACAAAAGCAATTAAAGGCCCAGATGAGATGAAAATCAGAGGAAAATAAATCATTGATAAATCCCATTAGAACAGAAGGAGAAGACCCAACTGCACCAAACCTTAGTGAAACAATCAACTCAGAGGCAAAGCATTAAACCAACCGACTAGGCTGCAAATGTGGCTTCCCTGTCCTTAGGTCAGATGATCCAATCGCGAGCCATGAATAACCTTGCTGGAGAAAAAGCAATTATCCAGCAATACTGACAAAAGGCCCAGGCCTCTGACGTCGGAAAGGGCAGGGTGGCACAGGCTGGGCAATGTCTTCTGCTAGGCTTTTGCCTTTGACCAGGGTGGAATTAAAATAAAATCACCCAGTCAGGTGTATTCAGAATGCTTTGAATGTTGAATGAACATTCAAAACTTAACAATTTTGTTTGAAGTGCTAAAAGTACAAAGCAAGCTAATTGCTTTGGAATTTCAATAGTATTTCCAACAACAACAAAAATATTTGCAACATTGTCCAGGACAGCTTAAAAATGGAAAAATAAAATAATTATGGAGAATAACAGTATTGTTTTGCTGACACAAGCACATATATTTTAGCCCATTGTAAGCAATTAGATTTGTTCCACTGGCTTACATTAGCTATTGTGAAAGACCAAATACATAAGTTCAGATGTGTGAGAAATGTTACTTGATGGAGGGGACAAAAATGCTGACCTGAGCCTGCATTTTGGCCTATTTTACTTGTTGTTAATTGAGAGACATTAAATACACCTCCAAAATAAATTTTTGTTATTTTGAAACAAATGTTCTGCAATTCTACCTACTGTAACATAATTTATCACCTCTCTTGGGTAGGTTATTTCATGACAATTTCTAAAATCATTTATACAACCATTCCATTGTAGATCTCTGCAGTTCATCCAGAGTGATCATGGGCCTCTTGGCTGCATCTCTGATCAGTCTTCTCCTTGTATGAGCTGAGTTTAGAGGGACGGCCAGGTCTTGGTAGATTTGCAGTGGTCTGATACTCCTTCCATTTCAATATTATCGCTTGCACAGTGCTCCTTGGGATGTTTAAAGCTTGGGGAATCTTTTTGTATCCAAATCCGGCTTTAAACCTCTTCACAACAGTATCTCGGACCTGCCTGGTGTGTTCCTTGTTCTTCATGATGCTCTCTGCGCTTTTAACGGACCTCTGAGACTATCACAGTGCAGGTGCATTTATACGGAGACTTGATTACACACAGGTGGATTGTATTTATCATCATTAATGATTTAGGTCAACATTGGATCATTCAGAGATCCTAACTGAACTTCTGGAGAGAGTTTGCTGCACTGAAAGTAAAGGGGCTGAATAATTTTGCACGCCCAATTTTTCAGTTTTTGATTTGTTAAAAAAGTTTGAAATATCCAATAAATGTCGTTCCACTTCATGATTGTGTCCCACTTGTTGTTGATTCTTCACAGAAAAATACAGTTTTATATGTTTATGTTTGAAGCTTGAAATGTGGCAAAAGGTCACAAAATTCAAGGGGGCCGAATACTTTCGCAAGGCACTGTATATACAGAGAAAAGAGTCAGCCCGAGAATTGAACCCTGTGGCACACCCATAGAGACTGCCAGAGGACCGGACAACATGCCCTCCGATTTGACACACTGAACTCTGTCTGCAAAGTAGTTGGAGAACCAGGCAAGGCAGTCATTAGAAAAACAGAGGCTACTGAGTCTGCCGATAAGAATATGGTGATTGACAGAGTCGAAAGCCTTGGCCAGGTCGATGAAGACGGCTGCACAGTACTGTCTTTTATCGGATGGCGGTTATGATATCGTTTAGTACCTTTAGCGTGGCTGATGTGCACCCGTGACTGGCTCGGAAACCAGATTGCACAGCGGAGAAGGTACGGTGGGATTCGAGATGGTCAGTGATCTGTTTGTTGACTTGGCTTTCAAAGACCTTAGATAGGCAGGGCAGGATGGATATAGGTCTGTAACAGTTTTGGTCCAGGGTGTCTCCCCCTTTGAAGAGGGGGATGACCGCGGCAGCTTTCCAGTCCTTGAGGATCTCAGACGATATGAAAGAGAGGTTGAACAGGCTGGTAATAGGGGTTGCGACAATGGCGGCAGATAGTTTCAGAAATAGAGGGTCCAGATTGTCAAGCCCAGCTGATTTGTACGGATCCAGGTTGTGCAGCTCTTTCAGAACAGAAATCTGCAATCAAGTGTTGAATCAAGTGTAGTTTTTTTAACCAGTTCATAATTGATACATCGAAAATCTCTTCCCGTTTATTTTGCAACCTGTATGGCGCAGCTGTCAACATTTTTGTCCTCAAATGAAACTGGTATATTTTTTGATTTATGCCAGTTCCTTTCAGCCAATGTGTATCTTCAATTTATGGCCAGGCGAACAAGTTCCCTTCGTTTTCCACTTTCCTCCTCCATTTTTGCGGTAGTGCTGCAATCAATTGGTTGTAAATTTGGATTGAGCAGATATTCCCATATATTTTTGTTAGCTGCATATGCAACATAACTCTAAAATCAGTTTTACCTTTTGTGAAATTCTGTTTAGTTTATTTTTTTTGCCAAATTCTGTTTCCAGGTTCTGTTTTTCCAGGTTACAGATTTGTACTATTTTTTTCAGGTTTTCACTCTCAAAATCACACTTTTTTTATGTGGAAATGTCCACAATGAGAAGAGTGATATTCATATGCAGAAACTAATGAGCAAAATACAAAAAAACAAAAAACCTGTCAGTTTAAGCTAGAGGCATCATTTTGCATTGGATGTGTCTCAATCCACCACATCCGCCTATGTCACACTTCCGCATCTGCGGTGAAAGGTGACAGAGCTAGAGCTGTGTTTGTCAGGTCATGAGACATCCTGAAAAATGGTCTTCTCACAAAATCGTCTGTAGTGTCATTTTTGCTTTAAGACCCCCACAAGTGTCTTGGGACTCATCTGAAATCGGTACAGCGATTCTGCCAACTTCTGTATGTAGCGTTAATCAGGGCTTGGACTCTTATGTATTAAACCACATCAGGCGACCACTTTTGAGGTCTGAGAAAAATAACATAAAATACATTTGGGAGGGTGTAGTTGCACTTTAATTCATTTGCGCACCTAACAAGAAGCCGTTTGTTTGGCTAGTGGTGTTTCGGTACTGTACAATGCACACTAGTGTAACCTATATAGTACCAGTCAAAAGTTTGGGCACACCTACTCATTCAAGGTTTTTTCGTTATTTTTACTATTTTCTACATTGTAGAAAAGTAGTGAAGACATCAAAACAATGAAATAACACATGGAGTCATGTGGTAATCAAAAAAGTGTTAAACAAATGAAAATGTATTTTATATTTGAGAGTCTTCAAAGTAGCCACCCTTTGTAGCCACCCTTTCCAATAGTCTTGAAGGAGTTCCCACATATGCTGAGCACCTGTTGGCTGCTTTTCCTTCACTCTGCGGTCCAACTCATCCCAAACCATGTCAATTAGGTTGAGATCGGGTGATTGTGGAGGCCAGGTAATCTGATGCAGCACTCCATCCCTCTCCTTCTTGGTCAAATTTCCTTACACAGCCTGGAGGTGTGTTGGGTCATTGTCCTGCTGAAAAACAAATGATAGTCCCAATAAGAACAAACTAGATGGCACAGCGTATCGCTGCAGAATGCTGTGGTAGCCCTGCTGGTTAAGTGTGCCTTGAATTCTAAATAAATCACTGACAGTGTCACCAGCAAAGCACCCCCACACCATCGGAGATCATCCGTTCATCTACTCTGCGTCTCACAAAGACACAGCAGTTGGAACCAAAAATCTCAAATTTGGACTCATCAGACCAAAGGACAGATTTCCACCAGTCTAATGTCCATTGCTCATGTTTCTTGGCTCAAACAAGTCTCAAATCAAATCAAATTTAATTTGTCAAATACACATTACATTTACATTTAAGTCATTTAGCAGACGCTCTTATCCAGAGCGACTTACAAATTGGTGCTTTCACCTTATGACATCCAGTGGAACAGCCACTTTACAATAGTGCATCTAGGTCTTTTATGGGGGGGGGGGGGTGAGAAGGATTACTTTATCCTATCCTAGGTATTCCTTAAAGAGGTGGGGTTTCAGGTGTCTCCGGAAGGTGGTGATTGACTCCGCTGTCCTGGCGTCGTGAGGGAGTTTGTTCCACCATTGGGGGGCCAGAGCAGCGAACAGTTTTGACTGGGCTGAGCGGGAACTGTACTTCCTCAGTGGTAGGGAGGCGAGCAGGCCAGAGGTGGATGAACGCAGTGCCCTTGTTTGGGTGTAGGGCCTGATCAGAGCCTGGAGGTACTGAGGTGCCGTTCCCCTCACAGCTCCGTAGGCAAGCACCATGGTCTTACGAATGTAGTGAAATGCTTGTGTTTCTAGTTCCAACAGTGCAGCAATATCTAACAAGTAATATTTAACAATTCCACAACAAATACCTAATACACACACATTTAAGTAAAGGAATGGAATAAAAATATATAAATATATGGATGAGCAATGGCAGAACAGCATAGGCTAAGATGCAATAGATAGTATAGAATACAGTATATAAATATGAGATGAGTAGTCCAAGATATGTAAACATTATTAAAGTGGCATTATTAAGTGACTAGTGACTATTTATTAATGTGGCCTCTCTGTGCCAGTGATGGCTGTTTAGCAGTCTGATGGCCTTGAGACAGAAGCTGTTTTTCAGTCTCTCGGTCCCAGCTTTGATGAACACACGAAAGTGCTGTTTGAATGAATGCTTACGAGCCTGCTGCTGCCTACCACCACTCAGTCAGACTGCTCTATCAAATCATAGACTTAGTTATAACATAATAACACACAGAAATACGAGCCTTAGGTCATTAATATGGTCGAATACGGAAACTATTATTTTTTCAGTGAAATACGGAACTGCTCCGTACTTCATCTAAGGGGTGGCATCCATCCATTAGTCTAAATATTCCTGTTACATTGCACAACCTTCAATGTTATGTCATAATTACTTAAAATCCTGGCAAATTAGGCGGCCCAAACTGTTGCATATACACTGACTCTGCGTGCAATGAACGCAAGAGAAGTGACACAATT
Organism: Oncorhynchus nerka; assembly: GCF_034236695.1. Classification (NCBI taxonomy): domain Eukaryota; kingdom Metazoa; phylum Chordata; class Actinopteri; order Salmoniformes; family Salmonidae; genus Oncorhynchus; species Oncorhynchus nerka. The sequence goes on from NC_088422.1 coordinate 42,350,912, forward strand.
TCACCTGGTTAATATTGCCTGCTAACCTGGATTTCTTTTAGCAAAATATGCAGGTTTAAAAATATATACTTCTGTGTATTGATTTTAAGAAAGGCATTGATGTTCATGGTTAGGTACACATTGGAGCAACGATACGCACCGCATCGATTATATGCAACGCAGGACACGCTAGATAAACTAGTAATATCATCAACCATGTGTAGTTAACTAGTGATTATGATTGATAGTTTTTTATAAGATAAGTTTAATGCTAGCTAGCAACTTACCTTGGCTTACTGCATTCACGTAACAGGCAGGCTCCTCGTGGAGTGCAATGAGAGGCAGGTGGTTAGAGCGTTGGACTAGTTAACTGTAAGGTTGCAAGATTGAATCCCCCGAGCTGACAAGGTGAAAATCTGTCGTTCTGCCCCTGAAGAGGCAGTTAACCCACCGTTCCTAGGCCGTCATTGAAAATAAGAATGTGTTCTTAACTGACTTGCCTAGTTAAATAAAGATTAAATAAAGGTGTAAAAAAATATTTACAAAAAATAATTTTAAAAAAATAGTCCAAATCGGGTGTCCAAAAATACCGATATCCGATTGTTATGAAAACTTCAAAATCGGCCCTAATTAATCAGATTAGGTCAACCTCTAGTGCAGAACGCACCATCCTCTGGAGAGCCCTGTGGTGATAGGCGGTGCAGTTGCCATACCAGGCGGTGATTTAGCCCGACAGGATGCTCTCAATTGTGTATCCGTAAAAGTTTGTGAGGGTTTTACGTGACAAGACAAATTTCTTCAGCCTCCTGAGTTTGAAGAGGCGCTGTTGTACCTTCTTCACTACACTGTGTGGGTAGACCATTTCAGTTTGTCAGTGATGTGTACCTCAAGGAACCTTCTCCACTGCTGTCCCATCGATGTGGATAGAGGGTGCTCCCTCTGCTGTTTCCTGAAGTCCACGATCATCTCCTTTGTTTTGTTGACATTGAGGGAGAGGTTATTTTCCTGACACCACACTCCGAGTGCATTCACCTCCTCTCTGTAGGCTGTCAAGCCTACTACTGTTGTGTCGTCTGAAAACTTGATGATTGAGTTGGAGGTGTGCAGGGCCACGCAGGCATGGGTGAACAAGGAGTACAGGAGGGGGTTGAGCAAGCACTCTTGTGGGGCCCCAGTGTTGAGGATCGGTGAAGTGGAGATGTTGTTTCCTACCTTCACCACCTGGGAGCGGCCCGTCAGGAAGTCCAGAACCCAATTGCACAGGGCGGGGTTGAGACCTAGGGCCTCAAAGTTAGTGATGCGCTTAGAAGGTACTATGAATGCTGAGCTATAGTCAATGAACAGTATTCTTACATAGGTATTCCTCTTGTCCAGATGGGACAGGGCAGTGTGCAGTGTGATGGCGATTGAATCGTCTGTAGATCTATTGGGGCAGTAAGCAAATTGAAGTGGGTCTAGGGTGACAGGTAAGGTAGAGGTGATCTCAAAGCACTTCATGATGATAGAAGTCATTTAGTTCAGTTACCTTACTTTGCATTATTGGGTACAGGAACCATGTTGGCCTCCTTGAAGTATGTGGGGACAGCAGACTTCTTATTATTGGTGTCCTTTAGTAGTGGTTTCTTTGCATCGATTCGACCATGAAGGCCTGATTCACGCAGTCTCTTCTGAAAGGTTGATTTTGAGATGTCTGTTACTTGAACTCTGTGAAGCATTTTTTTGGGCTACAATTTCTGAGGCTGGTAACTTTAATGAAGTTATGCTCTGCAGCAGAGGTAACCCTGGGTCTTCCTTTCTTATGGCGGTCCTCATGGGAGCCAGTTTCATCATAGCTCTTTATGTTTTTTGCGACTGCACTTGAAAAAACTTTCAGAGTTCTTGAATCTTTTTGGATTGACTGACCTTCATGTCTTAAAATAATGATGGACTGTCATTTCTCTTTGCTTCTTTCAGCTGTTCTTGCCATAATATGGACTTGATCTTTTGCCAAATAGAGCTATCTTCTGTATACCACCCCTACCTTGTCACAACACAACTGATTGGCTTAAACGCATTAAGAAGGAAAGAAATTCCACAAATGAACTTCTAACAAGGCACTCCTGATCATTTAAATGCATTCCAGGATACTACCTCATGAAGCTGGTTGAAAGAATGCCAAGAGTGTGCAAAGCTGTCTTCGAGGCAAAGGGTGGCTACTTTGAAGAATCAGAAATATAACATATATTTAGGTTGGTTTAACACTTTTTTGGTTACTAAATGATTCCATATGTGTTATTTCATAGTTTTGATGTCTTCACTAATATTCTACAATGTAGAAATAAATAAAAATAAAGAAAAACCCTGAAATGAGTAGGTGTGTCCAAACTTTTGACTGGTACAGTATGTGATGGCAGAGTTTGCAAAAACAAATGACCACCCGATTTATATCATTCTACCAGGTAGGCCTACTTTGGAGTCAACATTTAATTGGGATAGCCTTAGAAACTGTTTTGGCATGCTAGCTAACTGGCTACACAACACACACGGGTACACACAAACAGGCGTTACTTCTTCAGAAAGTTGCAGGAAATACGAATCACTGATGCATTAATTTCATGAATTATGAGAAACTGATTCAATTTAACCACGGGACAACTAGTTGTTTGAGCTGCATGCTCTTGCTGACCGACAGATTACATTCTGTTCAAACTTGGCTATGAGTGCAGCACATGTGTTTGCACGCTGCACACATGGTGAGGTGTATGTTGATAGGCTAGGTTTACTGCTGCTATGATTGTCCCCTTTTCTTTCTCCTTCTCTCCATCAGGCCGACTGTCGTTTTGTCTCCCATATAGACTATACAGCGTTAACTTACCACATGCCACTACGGCCACCCAGAGTGGCTTGTGCATATTGGCAGCATACTGTATGGCAGGTTGTGCATCAATAAAGGTCTGGTTGTTAAAGTGTAACTGACAGCGTTTTAACTACTTTGCAGACATCAAACCAACAGACAATCATAATATCAGTAAAAAAATATCACATTCCCAGTTTATGCTACAAAACCAACTTTATAAGTTTTAAAAATAGATTATATTTGACTCAACGTTCTATGACGTACAGAAAGGCATTGTTGGCAGAATAGATGGATGCAGTTAAATGCATGCTTAATATAATTTACCTATACATTTCGTGGAAGTCCAAAAAATATTGCTATCAGGTTGTAAATCACAGCTGGCCTGGTACATTGTTTGCTGTCTCCATTCGGGATTTGCACTTTTTCAGTTTCAATTACTCTATACTTTGGACAAAAACAGACAAATGTAACTAAGACTGAGAATTTCAATACAATCAAACTAGCAAGGGCAATGATCACAAGTCAGTCATAACGTGGCTAAAAGGCTAGTGTATATATGTAGCACACCAACAACACAGAGCCTAACGTTAGCTAGATAGCTAGCTAGCTTCTAGGAGGATGTCATGTCATTGGAATAGTGGGTGAGTGACTGACTTTTCCCCCTTATTTCGTTTTTTTGTGTGGCTACACCGCTAGAAATGCAGGTGTCATTTGGTTACCTAGCAAAAAATGTGAAATGCTTTGCTAGCTAGCTATGCTAAACTTAAACAATGGTTCTCCAGTTAGCATATCTCGTGCGTTCGCAAATTCACTCTGGAAATCTACTTCGATTTCAGTTCACTCTCATCTGAGTGTGTCAGAGCACAGAATAACTGATGAATTTACTAACGTGCAACACCGGGGCAATATGACCGGTGTCAGAAAATGTAGAAAAAAAAGAAATAGTTTGTCACAACCGGTCTAGATAACATGTAAACAGCCTAACCAGCTCTGCTAGGGTGAGTAAAAGGGTCAGAGTGAGGTGTTCTCTCATTTGTGTCTGGAAGTAGTGTTGATAAAAGGATATTAGAAGGGTGAGCCGGTTAAGGATTGATTCAGACCAGGTGTTAAAATTGTACGACAAGCGACAGTTTATTTCAGAGGGAGAATATCTGGTACACGTAAATACGGCTCTTCCGTTAGTTCGTGTTGGAACAGCAGGCAGAGAGCGTAAACAGTCAGCACAGCTCTTATATACGTCACAGAAAGTAGGTTGACCCTAGGAAGATCGGATCTCCGGATTGGTTCAGCTGGTTGTAGTCTGTAGTCTTCCGCCATTGGCTCAGTTGTCTGTCCGTCATCGTAGGATCTTCTTCGGGCACACAGTGTTCGGTTAAAAAAGGGAGATTATGTGTGTAATGTGGGAGCTATCCTGTAGGGGACCCCACAGGCTTTACTGTGAGTTGTAGCCATGTAATTAGCAGTAAGTTAGTCACCTGCATACGAAATAGCAATTCCTTACAAAACCCTCTCTTCACGTCTCACCAGAGACGTGACACAACCTAACTGGATCCAGACACAAAGAGAAACTTCTCCCAAAAGGACTATGAAATAAGGCACGGTATTAAACAGAAATAGATATTTATGTATTACCATCATGTTCTCCATTCAATCCCACTATGTACTAAGTTGGCTACCAGCCACCTAGGAACTTACAACCCTCATTTAACATTGCGGAGCACAGCTCAAAATAAAAGTAAAAATTATTGTCCACATTAGCCAACTTTTTCCAGCAGGAAAAAGTTTCTGATACCCTCTCTTCACATCTCCTAAGAGATGTGATATAGTCCAGATACATTACTCCAAGCAAAAACGAAGACATAATCCAAAAAGGAAAAATATCCTAAACTAGGTATGTCTATCCGGAAATGGCCTACAAAGAAAAATAATTTCCCCCTCTTCCCATCCCAGATGGGGCACGACATACAATGGAGAAGCTTAATCAATAAAAGCAACTGGATCCCCCTCCTAAAATTGCTGCAAAAACTGAAAGATGGGTCTCATGCTCCATACCGTTATCTCGCACCTGGCTCCTGTTATCTAACCAAAAAGACCGCTTGTTCTCGCAACCCCACGCTCTGAATGTGCCCTCCCTTCTGTATTTTTCCAGCATGAGAAAGTTCCATGGCCCTGATACTTTTAAGAATGGTTCAAATCAGCTAGGTAGCATAACACATACATACATCCACACAAGGCAACAGCAGATAATATTCAATCATATATATGGTAATGGCTATAATGTAAAATAACCCCAAGGGTGTGAACAAAAACTCAGCAATGAATCATATAACAGTTACAAAGTGTAAACTACCTTCATGTCAAAAGAGAACAGCTCATTCAAAAACAGAACAAAAGAAAATAGTGTGAAATTTAGGTCCCCCTTTTGACACCAGCTAGGGTGTCACTCAATTATCCTTTATTTCAGCAGTCATAGCATTTCATGAAAATAATAAAAAGTTTATTACTAATAACAAGTTATATATGCCCTTGTTGTATGCCCTTGTTCCCCCCAAGGGTGTCACTTATCAAAAACAGGATAAAACTTTATTGCTATTGACATGTAAGATGTAGGATAAAACTTTGGTCATGGAAAACAGAGTAAAGAATTATTAGAAACCATCTGGTCCTCTCAGCTACTTCTATCCTGTACCAGGTGGGCTCCTTGCCACCCAGGGACTCCAAACCATGTGTCATCATCAGTCAATCCCATCCTCCCCTGAAAGCATGCGTCCGTATCAGCATCGCCAACTGGAGCATCAAGCAAAGGCATCATGCCTGAAGCCCTCACCACATCTGTAACAGACTTCTTAAAACACGGTATGATGCAAGCAGCACATCACATCAATAACAAATAATACAAGAATTAGGGTCAGAAATCCAGTAACCATCCTACCAGTGCACTTACCAAACCAGGCCAAGAGAACAGACTCCTCCACCCCCCCCCCCCCCCCGTGGACCTCATCTTAGCAGACAGTGCATCAAGCCCGCCTTAGATTGTGAAGTTTAAAAACTATCATCTGGACTGGTATTATTAGGAATATATGTGCAACATTGTTTACCGAACATCTTGCAGACGTCCCCCTGACTGGCAAGAAGCATATCCAAGGCAAGTCTATTCTGTCTGGAAACCCCAAATGTGGCCTCAAGCTGTTCAGACATACTAGTGAGTGCATCACGGGAGTAATTCACAAAACGCTGTTGATTATAGTAGATATAATTAATCCATGCAGTCTGTCCAGCATCCACCATGGCTGGACCCATAGTAGGTAGTAAGTGCCAGAGTCCATCATTCCTACCCAAGGCCTGAAACTCATGAGGAATCCCCACTGGCACTCCCAACAGGTTAGTGTATGTCAACTACATCCTCTGTCCATGGAGCACTACTACATCTGTCTCCCATGGGATGGAATGTTTTCAGGTCCCCTGGTTACAGAACTCAGCAGCTGTTCAGCAACAACATCAACAATGGTCCGTGGAATTATCAAACTGGTCAGACCACACGTACCTTGCCATTCTCCTCTAAGAATGGGTCTCAGCACTCTTTTGGCTCCACTCATCCAACATACATCAGCCAGACCACTAGTTTGGTTTAGGCCTGTAACTGGCCAAGTGGAATTAATGGTTATGTTACTCCTGCAATCAGCTTCAGGCAATCTCCCATAATCAATGCCATTACCTGTACCCGTGATGCACTCGTAATTGCCCCCATATGCCTCAACACCCCAAGAGGCCCGATGAGGAGGTACTGCAGGAAACACAAGGCTCAAAGAGGAACAGAGGGTTGAATTGGGCTTAACCTGGTAAAAACTTCTCAAAATACACAACCACCCCTCTCCTTCTCCTACAGCAAATGGGTGTAGCCAGAACAGGTCTAGCATAACTTCAAATAATACAGTCCTTTCTTCTCAGGGTTTTAGCTGTGTACCTCATAAGACAGCCACAAATTGTCCCTACTATCAAAACCAGTCTCAGTTTCTAATTGATCAATAGCCGAATAGTCTCTAACATTAATTACCTGAATGGTATTTTCAACACAGTGGTGGTAGAGGAGTGTGTCCGGCTACCTCTGGTCTTGGCAGTACCTTAATAGAAAACACACCCATCATGTCTGTCCTCGTCCTTTGTAGTCCGAGGGTGTGAGTGCCTGCATCAGAGAGCTTAATAGTTTTGATGGTTAGTAGGATTTCATCACCTTTACAAAGTTCAACATTGCTCCCAGGTTTCCCCATATCATGGAAAACCTATCCACCCTTGTGGGATCCTCCATGCTATAAGGATACCCTCTTCTCCAATCCTAGAACTGTCCGAAGTCGGTTACCGTGTAATCTCTATTCTAACTTCTTATCTACCCAGATCTAGGGATCTCTTATGCTTATTTTGGAACAAAATACACATCACTTAGCCAGAGCCAGACACATCTTCACTTCTATGAACAAAAACAGGGGTGATAGGACAGGTAGGGTTACTTCATTCGAGAGTTGGCCCCCGCGGAATTCTGTTAATTCCAGTTCTTCTCCCGAACTCTGTTTATTGTCCGACAGTGAAAAAATGTCTTACCCTTCCGCCGTGCGATATGAATCTGGGTAGCTCTTTCAGCTAGCTGTCACCAGGGGTCTTCTATGGTCCCCAAGCCTCTGGGACTGGATTGAGTGACTTCACCTGTAGTTCACCTGTAATGCATACAATCCTGGACATACAGGCTTGGTTAACAAACAATTTCTCATATGTTTTATCTGATTATATCTTTAACTTCTATTCCCAATTGTTAGCTTACATTTTTTTTTTAGTTTCCTATCCAATAAGCCCCATCCTATCCTAGACCACAATTTACCCATCCCCCCTTTGATACCTGACTCTGCCCAGGTATCAACCTTACCTACTCTAAATACTGACTTAGGTAAGATTAGTATATTATCTTTATGTCTGACATCATCATGAAGGAGCCCCTTTTAGTTTTCCACATGTCCAATTCTCCCTTGGGCGTCAATCCAGTACCAATTCCCTGTCAAGTTTCTTATCTACTTAAGAACTATCTGCTCTACTTATATATTTTCTTAAATATATATTTACCAATTTAAACCTTTTCTCTCATATTTCTCAAATACCACTAAGCTTCTAACTGTTTGACTTTATCCAAAATCATGTCTATGAGTGTCAATCTCTAAAGTCCTTACATTTCCTTAATCAACCTAACAATAATCCTAAATCATCACAGATGTCCTATATACCTGTTAAATTTAATACTATTTCTTTTTATTTATTTTTTATTTTTTTAAAACCCCTAATGGTCAAAAAAAATTCAAAACAAATGCTTATCATATCAAAATCCTTCCTTCAAGGACTCTCAGTATTCTATCTGACAATAACATGAATTTAATATATGTTGCAGAGTGCAGAATTCCTTGTCTACAGTGATTTATCACCCCTAAGAACTGAAACTTATTTTTCTATGTAATTCCCTGCCCTATTGGCTTAATATATATCCTATCCTAACCTCATAACCTAAACTCCTTTATAATGAATTTACCTTAAAACTAGTACTCAATATGACCACATTCATTATACCAATGACTCTCCCCAAGGCTGATCAGACCTTAGAAGACAGTCATGATAAGGTCCATGAGTCAACCCACCCTTTTATAGTCAAGTTCTATACTACACTAGACATATTAAAGAACCCTTTATCCTTAAAATCCAAATTCACTTGTGTAATTTAAAACTCATAAAATAAAAACTCATAAAGTTCCATATTTGAGCGTGTCTCTTTAAAATACCTTTGCACCAAAACAAATAGTCCTAACAAATGTTTTATGTGTATATATTTGCAAACCTTAATGATTAATCAAAACTTCCAGGCCTTTCCAATTTGGTCATTTATGGCCTCATTCTCCCCAAGATTATAATCCCTGATATTTAATAAAAATAACGTATTTTCCCTTGGCTCCTTCAACTCACATTTACATCTCAATAAAACAAAACACCATCTGCGTGTTCCTCAAGGAAAAACAACTTGCCCCTGTTACGTATGTCTACGTATCAAGGGAAATGTTCAAATAACCAAATTCAACCTCGCTAGTTTACCGAAACATGTACAATGTTTTACCATAGAGGTTGCTTTTCACCATTAATACCCTGACACCGTTCCACATAATGGAAACAGTGCTCAAATTCACTGGTGCTATTCAAACGATCAAACCAAGAATCAACAACCATCAGAATCCACCATCACGATGTTTTATGACTCAGACATCCAATCCCTCTCTCACACGGCCCAATTACAGTCCAAATAAACGCCACAAATCAATGATACCCACCCAGCGAATCAGCTGCTAGTTTTTAGCATCTTTCCTGACGATTTACATACTCCTTTTAAAGGACACTAACCATTTTCTCTGTCACCCCCAGTCAAGACATCATTTCCGTGGCGACGGAAACCTCGCTAGTGATGTCATCAACAAGCGCTCAATCTTGACCCCTATCGAAACTGAATTTATATATATATGTTCGACCCCTATCGGAACTACAGGCCTCAAAAGTGATCCCTCATCATTGAAAGCTATCAGACTGCGCTGACCGGGTCACGGGACAATACAATCTATCCCCTCGCTGATATCTCATCAATGATTTAATCACCCGGCCGTCGCCGGTTCGTACCACATATGTTCACTCTACTGTTCTTTGACTCGTCAGCAAATTATAAATTTACACAAGAATTCATACTTACTCGGAAATACTGATCAGAATTTAGACAGACTATACGACAATATGCAAAGTTTGATTTAACAGGTTTTGCTTACCTTGTTTATGGTGCACCTTTTAGATCAGTTTCCCGAGTTGAGCAGAATTATTGTCCTCCCCCGAATTTCTTTCACCCGTCTCTTTTTTGGAACCGTCCTTCCGTCACTCTCCTTCTCACACCCAATCAACTCACTTCGACCGGACCGTTATTTAACCATCCTCTGGCTACCATGTTTTGTTGATAAAAGGATATTAGAAGGGTGAGCCGGTTAAGGATCGATTCAGACCAGGTGTTAAAATTGTACGACAAGCGACAGTTTATTTCAGAGGGAGAATATCTGGTACACGTAAATACGGCTCTTCCGTTAGTTCGTGTTGGAACAGCAGGCAGAGAGCGTAAACAGTCAGCACAGCTCTTATATACGTCACAGAAAGTAGGTTGACCCTAGGAAGATCGGATCTCCGGATTGGTTCAGCTGGTTGTAGTCTGTAGTCTTCCGCCATTGGCTCAGTTGTCTGTCCGTCATCGTAGGATCTTCTTCGGGCACACAGTGTTCGGTTAAAAAAGGGAGATTATGTGTGTAATGTGGGAGCTATCCTGTAGGGGACCCCACAGGCTTTACTGTGAGTTGTAGCCATGTAATTAGCAGTAAGTTAGTCACCTGCATACGAAATAGCAATTCCTTACAGTAGTCAGCTAGAAAACTAGCTAACTTTAGCCAGTTAGCTTGGGGGCTTGGTTGGGACAAGCATGTATTGGCAGGCAAGCTGCAGGATAAGCAGGCTACTTACTATTCCCCAACGTTTATCAGTGCATTTTTGACGGCCAACTAGCTGAAAAAGTTTGAAAGGGTTTAGCTAATGTTCCTTCGTTAGATTTTAGCTCATCTTGTTAGCATTAGTGATTGATGGCGTGGTTGATGTGCATATAGGGAAAGATAGCCAATCTTTTTATGGTTGTTTGATCAAAAGGGCTGTAAAGAGGACTCCTGTGGTATGTACATACAGTACCAGTCAAATGTTTGGACACATCTACTCATTCAAGGGTTTTTCTAAATTTTTACTATTTTCTACTTTGTTGAATAATAGTGAAGACATCAAAACTATGAAATAACACACATGGAATCATGTAGTAACCAAAGTGTTAAACTGTCACGCCCTGACCTTAGAGAGCCTGTTTATTTCTCTATTTGGTTAGGTCAGGGTGTGATTTGGGTGTGCATTCTAGTTTTCTATTTCTTTGTTGGCCGGGTATGGTTCCCAATCAGAGTTGTCTCTGATTGGGAATCATACTTAGGCAGCCTGTTTTCCACCTGAGTTTGTGGGATCTTGTTTTTGCACAGTTGCTGTCTAGCCCTGCAGAACTTTACGGTCGTATATATTTTGTTGTTTTGTCTGTGTTTCAGCATTAAATATCATGAACACTTTCCACACTGTGCTTTGGTCTCATTCATTCAAGGACGGACATAACATAAACAAATCAAAATATTTTTTATATTTGAGATTCTTCAAAGTAGCCACCCTTTGCTTTGATGACAGCTTTGCACACTCTTGGCATTCTCTCAACTAGCTTCACCTAGAATGATTTTCCAACAGTCTTGAAGGAGTTCCTACATATGCTGAGCACTTGTTGGCTGCTTTTCCTTCACTCTGCAGTCCAACTCATCCCAAACCATCTCAATTGGTTTGAGGTCGGGTGATTGTGGAGGCCAGCTCATCTGAACAGCACTCCATCACTCTCCTTCTTGGTCAAATAGCCCTTACACAGCCTGGAGGTGTGTTTTAGGTCATTGTACTGTTGAAAAACAAATGATAGTCCCATTCAGCGCAAACCAACTGGGATAGTGAATTCCTGCAGAATGCTGTGGTAGCCATGCTGGTTAAGAGTGCCTTGAATTCTAAATAAATCACAGACAGTCTCACCAGCAAAGCACCCCCACGCCATCACACCTCCTCCTCCATGCTTCACGGTGGGAACCACACATGCACAGATAATCCTTTCACTTACTCTCACGAAGACACGGGGGTTGGAACAAAAATCTCAAATTTGGACTCATCAGACCAAAGGACAAAGGATCACAGGTCAAATGTCCATTTCTCGTGTTTCTTGGTACAAGCAAGACTCTTCTTTTTATTTGTGTCCTTGAGTAGTTTTGATGTCTTCACTATTATTCTACAAAGTAGAAAAGAGTAGAAAAGAGTACAAATAAAGAAGAACCTTGAAATGAGTAGGTGTGTCCAAACTTTTGACTGGTACTGTATTTGAAGAAATCCATTCAGGTGTATTTTATGGCTTTTGCCTTCTAATGATCTAAAGTTGCACTATTGCAACTGCCTATAAACACACAGTCCAGTTCAACGTGAATGGTGGCAGGTCCTTGTGGCAAATGCTTGTTTGCATAAAGGCTTGCTGTTGCTCTGATTGGCTATGGCGCACCGGTCTGCGTAGACTCCGGTCCAGGATGAGACAGATGTCTTCATTAGGTTTAATTTACTGCAGTGCCTATTAGTTGTCTAAACGCACGGCCGCCGTAGCGGCATGTGGCAAGTTAACGCTGTATAGTCCATATGGGCTGTTATCAGAGGAGGGGAAAGAGAAAAGGGGAAATCATAGCAGCAGTAGAACTATTTTCTCATAATTCATGAACATAATGTATCAGTGATTTGTATTTCCTGTAACTTTCTGAAGAAGTAACGCCTGTTTGTGTGTGCCTGTGTGTGTTGTGTAGACAGTTAGCTAGCATGCCAAAACAATAATTTCTAAGGCTTTACCAAAAACCTTCCCAATTAAATGTTGACTCCAAAGTAGGCCTACCTGGCAGAATCAGAGTCATTTGTTTGTTGAGTCAAATAGGCAGAGAGCTCTGTAAATATTGTACACATTGTAATCCACCTCATTTTCACGCATTGCTATGCGCACAGCCAAACAACTGAAGTAATGGATTCGACTTCTGCTTTAATGGAAAGTTTGCCAGTCAATTATTTGAAGGAGTCAATTTATAGAGTATAAAAGTTAAGCAAACAAGTGTAAATATATAAGTGTAATTGTATATATTATTTCATTTAAGTTCACTAATGTGAGCTAGACCTACTATTAGGTTAGTTATGTTGTGATAATAATGTGAGGTCTCTAACGCACACTGGTTCAGACCATTCAGTGCTGTTCATTGTCATTGTCCCCTGAATCTGAACTTGCCTATTTAAATAAAGGTTGCATTTTTAAATTGCAAATATATCATAGTCATGGCATACTTTGTCTAAGAGCTATTGAAGATTGATATCCAAATATCCACCGAATATCCAATATAAAACTGGTGCTCAAACATCCTGTATTGTTTTATGCCGAAATAACTGAATAGGCCCACAGCCTAGGCCTGATAATGCATCCATTTGAATCAGTTTGGGTCTTTTCTCGACAGTTTAGAAGGTCAGAACGGTACATTAGCAGGCCACTGTATTTCGTCAGGATGTAGCCTGGTGTGAAGAAAGGCCCACCACTATTGGAAAATATGGACTTTTCCTTTCCAACTCCCCATCCTTAATGTTGATGTAGCATATTTTACATTTCGCAAGCAAGAGCAAGTGTACATCTATTGTCCAATAGCATAGACTTGTAGGTAAAAAAAAAAAAAAAGTAGAAATAAGTGTCAAACTAGTTTTTGTAGTCTGGCTTTTCCTGGGACTCCACAAGATTTAACAGGAATATCCGTGGCAGCGGAGTGGCCTAGTGCATAATTGCAACCTATTTGTTGTGGTAATTGCGCTGTTTGCTCTATTACCTCGACTAACCTGTGCCCTAGCAAATTGACTCTGTACCGGTACCCCCTGTACATAGCCTCACTACTGCTATTTTACAGCTGCTCTTTAATTATTTGTTATTTACATTTTTTACTTATCTATTTTTTACTAAACATGTATTATTCTTAAAACTGAATGGTTGGTTAAGGGCTTGTGAGTAAGCACTGTAAGGTCCTGTTATATTCGGTGCATGTGACAAATAACATTTTATTTGATTTGATAACCTGTTAGTTCATATGCCTTGCCACCCTAATATATATGCCTAAGGCCGAGACAATAAGAAGACACAGTGGCAGAATAAATTCAACCACACCTTTGTTTCATCACAAAACCGGAGAGCAACATATGTCAGGTGAAGTCCACAAACCATATTGCATGTAACAAACAGTTACCTGACCTACAGCACGGTCAAGCAAGTTAATGCTTCAGACATTTTCGGACTAATAAACAACAATTGATTTAGAACCAAGTCGCAAAGAAAACAGGAGCTGCCTCCACTAATTCCAGCACCATTTCAACATCATCAAATCACCTATGCTTAGTCTAACACAGTGACAACTAAGATACCAAAATGATTTAGTCCAATCAACTTCAGCAAAAAATGTGTGTGTGTGTAAGTAGAAAAATATGTTGATTCATCCTACTTGTAAAGAAACACCAACGCCATCCTCTCTTTTATGACTGTCATAAAATACACGCTTTTAGTTTTTCTTGTCCTAGGCTACCTGGCTAAAATGCTTGCTGGCTAGCCTAACTTCCTTTAATGGGCAACGATGCACCAGGCCAGCTAGTTAACATTAGCCTACTACATCTAGTAACACATTGAACTTCCATCCTCTCAGGCCAGTTGCACAATGTATGAATGTATGGTTATATCAGAATCGCTATAATCATTGGCCAGTGCAGAGAAGTAAGTAAAACCACACGTCCAAATCCCTATCTCCATCCATGGATAAGTTAGGAAAAGGACCATTTTAACTAGCTAGCTAGCTAGCTAGCCACCGGAGGACGACAGAACAAGATGCAACAATTCAAGTTTTTCTGGAAATTACGTGTGCTTTTGATGTGATTGAGGGGGGGAGCCAAATCCAAACTAGCTTCCCTTGACATTTTCTTTTTTTTTGGTGCACAAGGACCATTCATAGCTCAGTAAGTTTAGTTCAAAGCTGATTGGCTATTATTATTTGTTTTAATTATCAAGGGAAGCCAAATGCTCTCTGGATTCCCTTGCATTCAATGCTACGGGCGGCAACAATGTCATACTCTTTTTTACCAGACAGCATCAGATAGATGGCCTACACATGCTGAGACAAAGAAGTGCTGTTTCGATTGCTCGGATGCTTTCTCTGGGGAGATATATTCAGCCTCTTGCGAATTGAAGGAAAATTTTGAAACACAGAGCGTCGAAAGATACATTATTTAATGTTTTTGTTGATCTAAATTTATGTCTTGGCATCCATGAATACACACCACTGGTACGCAGCTCAAAAAGCTACCATATTGTTTTTTAGGGACAACAAATGTATCTTACCCAGGCTAGAACAACACAATGTTACGAAGAATGTTGTTGTTATTTTCAAGTTAGTGCAAAACTCTAGTCTAGGCTGTAAATTGCTGTGAATAGCCTGTCATTTGAATAACCGCTCAAAAGCCTGGCGTTTTGAATGCATAGGAATTTTTAAATAACTACATCTGGCCTGCCTGATTGGGCAACCATTTGGGTCCGTTATGGGGTTTTCTTGGCAGTCCACAAGGTCCAGGCACATTATCAGGCCAGTAATATGGTGTATTTTGTGAAGATGTCTCGGCTAACAGAAACATGGCAATGCAGGGATTTCTAGTGGGGCACATATGAATTATGATAATGCCGAGTGAGGAGGAAGTTGTATCCATAGTTTCGGCGTTTGGCTTCCGTGTTTAAAAAGCTTTTAAAAATGAAGTGGATAGTTTTAGGTGTTTTATGACAATCTTTTATCAACTTTGTATTTTCTTAGCTAATTATGCTCTGATCGTATATACTGTATATTGACCTACGGAGGTGCAAGACTGGCAAGAGAAACTGAGCTGAGAAGCTAGCTAACTGTTTTTATTTGAAAAACAAGAGATGGCTTGGAGATGTTTGAAGATGGAGGATGTTTTTTCCCCAGTGGTTAATGACCTTCATGTGCCTTAAGCTTAGCAACTGCATGGCTTCCCCCAGGTGGGTGCTACATGTTTTTCGTAGGAGTTTACGAAGGAGTCTGCGGCTGGGGATGGCAAGAGGTGACCTGACTACTAAGTTGTTTCTCCCCTGGATATGACCATCATGTCCCCCCTGCTCAACCCCTCACCCGGGCCTCGGACGGAAGAGACGTGGACGACGCAGGTGAGGAAGGAGCGCATGGAGTATGGATCGGACACGAGATGTGACCTGTTGGACTTGCAGGTCTGTGGATCACCTTGGAAGAATTTCCGGCCAGAATTGTCAATAGGCTAACTGAAATGTCAGTTGTTTTAAGAGCGTCTTTGAGATTCTTGCTGTAATGAAAAGCACTATACCAATGCGGTATCTATTATTATTATTATTATTACTATTATTATTATTATTCTCCTTTCATGAATGTATTCACAGCTAAATAATAATTGAAGCTTTTCAAATTATTAATAAAAATAATGTGTAAAATGAATACAACCGGCTATGCTAGCGGAGGTTCATAGGTTCATTTAATATAGCGATCTTTGTAAATTAACTTCATGCATATTCCTTGTCATAATCGTTAGTCTCTAATTACTTACAACTGTTCCACTTTGTATCTCCACTTCCCACGCCACATTCGCACCACGCTTGTCATTGCTTTCCTTATATTGAAAATGAATGGGAAGGGGTTGTTTCACCGCACGGTACCCCCTGTAGTCTATACGTGCCGTGCCGTAAGGATTTTGGAGATTTTCGCAAAGTAAAAAAAAAGCCAAACTCTTAAGTCAACAAGGGCTAGATGTTTTGCCTTTTTTTCAACAAGGTGTAAGGGGTATCCCACCAGGAAAACTGAATTGGCATATCCGAAAGAGGAAAAACAAAAACACATTTTTATTGGCTGTCATAAGTCTATCACATATATTTAGCATAAAGGATGTTTTAAATAAAGGAAAATAATGATATCTCTTTCTTCAGCCAATATGATATTGGATTGGATCATGACTAGTTCTATTCAACAAATGCATGCAGGTTTATGAGGCATTATAAGGTTTTAAGGATACAGTCAAGTAAATGAGCCTAGCTGCATGACACCAATGGTGAGAGAGACAGTAGAAAACATCAAAGAAAAAAGTCTCTGAGCTAAAATGTTATTTTTTTTTACAATGTTGATTTTGGGCATGATAAAAGTTCAAATTCAAACTTTTCAGATTGTAAAATAAATATTCAATGCAAAAGCATACTAATTATTTTGAATATATACAACTGTCCTGTATAGGCTACCTGAACCTGCATGACATGAGCCGGATAGAAAGTTGTGCATTAAAACCAGTCTATTAACGCTAAATAATACAGTCAGTCCACCCACGAAACATTAGCTTACTAGGGATTGTTTCATTTTGCAGTGCACTACACAGGAGGTTGGTGGCACCTTAATTAGGGAGAACGGGCTCATGGTAATGGCTGGAGCGGAATAAATGGAATGGTATCAAATACGTCAAACACAAGGTTTCCATGTATTCAATGCCATTCCATTGGCGCCGTTCCAGCAGCCTCCACTGGTGTAGCATCTATAGCTAGGCTAGGGGTTAGGTTTAGAGTTAAGGTTGGGGTTACATTTCAAATCAAAATCAAATCAAATGTATTTGTCACACACACATGGTGAGCAGATGCTAATGCGAGTGTAGCGAAAGGCTTGTGCTTCTAGTTCCGACAATGCAGTAATAACCAACGAGTAATCTAACCTAACAATTCCAAAACTACTACCTTATACACACAAGTGTAAAGAATATGTACATAAAGATATATGAATGAGTGATGGTACAGAATGGCATAGGCAAGATGCAGTAGATGGTATCGAATACAGTATATACATATGAGATGAGTAATGTAGGGTGTGTAAACAAAGTGGCATAGTTTAAAGTGGCTAGTGATACATGTATTACATAAAGATGCAGTAGATGATATAGAGTACAGTATATACATATACATATGAGATGAATAATGTAGGGTATGTAAACATTATATTAAGTAGCATTGTTTAAAGTGGCTAGTGATATATTTTACATCAATTTCCATCAATTCCCATTATTAAAGTGGCTGGAGTTGAGTCAGTGTGTTGGCAGCAGCCACTCAATGTTAGTGTTGGCTGTTTAACAGTCTGATGGCCTTGAGATAGAAGCTGTTTTTCAGTCTCTCGGTTAGGAGTTAGGTTAATAAAGGGTTAGGGTTAGGTGAAGGATTAGCTAAAAGGGTTAAGGTTAGGGTTAGGGGAAGGGTTAGCTAACATGCTAAGTAGTTGCAAAGTAGCTAAAATGTAGTAACTTATTGAAAAGTTGCTAAAATGCTCAAGTTGTCCATGATAAGATTTGAACTCACAACCTTTAGGTTGCCAGACTTTTGCGTTATAGGTATCGACCCTGACCAACCACCCTGCTTTTGTTTTTGCCTTAAGTAACTATCTGTCTTATGTAACCATACCAAAAGTAACATATCATACTAAATGAAGTGTCTTGGATTAACATACAGAATAATACGAAATGCTCTGAGACCAGTGGTGTTAACCCTTCACTTCTAAAGAGCGATTAGAGAACCATAGAGCATTAAGTAGGACGTAGAAGCCAATTTAACCCCCCCTCTCATGTAAAAGCTGTAGTAAATCTTACAGTTAATTAACAGAACCTCAATTTACTGCTCTTATCTTTATTGATTATATTAACCAATAGAGGTGCTAAAAACTCATTAATGGTATGGATTTTCATTAGCAACCTTATCATTGCTTGAAAAGTGCCTATTTAGCACATGGGGATATATCAAACCAAGCAGTGAGTTTGGTTTTGAAAGGTAATTATTAGTCATTGCTGTCCATCTTATCTTCCCTCAAGATCTCTGATTTTGGTTAAGTGATTATTTGAGATAGAATAGTAGGGTCTAGTAGGGAAGAACAGGACTGGTATGCCCATATATTGTGTTAAACATTTAACCTGAAATTAATTAAAGATGTGACGATGTACTTCTAAATTATATTTGTTATTAAATGAGATAGGCGAGGATGACAGCTGTCCCTACTTGAATGTCAGATTTTTTTAAATGAAATGTGATGATTGTTTTTTATTGTATTTATGACCGAGATAAAGCAATACAAGTACAGTGTATAAGCATTATGAGGATTACAGTTCTTAGTAGTGCTGGTGTCTAATTTCAAAAGTTATTTTTTCCCCTTAGCGTCACCATAGAAACAGCTACAGTGTGTTAGAGTGTTAGAACTACAGCATTATGGTTCACCTGTTGGAATGACAGGTGTGTGAGTGACATGTACTGTGTATCCCAAGTTTGTACACAAGTGTTGGGACGATTACAAACACTATGAATAATGAAATAAAACGTGCACAGGGCTCCCGAGTGGCGCAGCGGTCTAAGACACTGCATCTCAGTGTAAGAGGTGTCGCTACAGTCCCCGCTTCGAATCCAGGCTGTATCACATCCGGCTGTGATTGGGAGTCCCATAGAGCGGTGCACAATTGGCCCAGCTTCGTCCGGGTTTGGCCGGGGTAGGCTGTCATTGTAAATAAGAATGAGTTTTTTTACATATTCTGCTGCATTCATCTGTTAGAAGGCATTCCAACATCTGCCAAAGGAATGCATCATAACTCACCTCAAAGAAAATTAAGGCAAATGACCTCAAAGTTGTTTTCAAGAGTGCCAGTCAGTGTGTTTGAGTCTTATTGTATGTTTATAGCTTGACCCTTAAAGCAAGGTGCAATGAAAAACTCCCACAACATTGAGAAACGACTCAAGAGGAGATGTGTTGTGGTAGTTGTTTATGGCAATAGATGCCTAGGCCGTTATAAATTAATTATGAATCTGCACCGGGCCATTCACTACAGTTGAAGCTACAGATGTAGGATCTTAATTTGATCACCCTGTTGCAGGAGAACAATGTAGGAAATATTTAACTTGTAGTGTATTTGATGTTTAAAAAGCATTCTGAAGTCTGTAATTTCCGCTTTGAAATTCCTGTCTCAATTGTCCCTTACAAAAAATGTATCAACCCCTACAAAAATGTCCATTAATTATAATCCACATAATAATTAATTTAGTCTTTTGCTGCAGGATTATTTTCCTGCTGTAGAAAACTGGCTCAAATTAAGATCCTACATCTGTAACACCTGTTTTCTGTTGGATTCTTGCACCAATAAATACATTTTCAGGTAGTTGACTCATTTGGAGATTGAGGCCATTAATCCACGAGGACAGTTACTGCTACTCCCATTAGTAGGACGGGCTGTTGAGATTGCACTATGGTTGCAGAATTCTGGCAATTTTCCCCAAATCTGAAGTTTTCCAGAAATCCTGTTTGGAGGTTTCCAGATTTCCTGATTTCTTTCTGATTCAAGGAAAAACACAATCAGAAATTCTGGTAACAGTTAGCTTTTAAGAATACATAATATAATCTGTACGTCATACCAGGAGCCCTGACCTAATTATTTGCATACATCCACCCCTATGGCCGATGAAAATCAACCCAATTAGGCAGCAACGTTATGACTGAGCAAACACTAGTAATAGCATCAAAATATGCCCTACTGTAGCTACATGCTCTACAAATATTTAAAACAGTTACCTATGCTTCGGCATTATATTATAACTACATTTATATATTATAACAATTTATTCAAAATTCTATAGTGCTTTTAATTCGAAAAATTATCTTGATTTTCAGACAATTGAATGTTGAAAGTTTTCAGGGTTTACAATAATTGGCATAGTTTTAATTTCAAAGTCCTGATATGCCTACTGCATGTATGTATCACCGGGCAACAACAACAGCCCATGAAAAGTCAAGTAGTAAGTGATAATGGGGAGGAAGTGTGTATTACATCCAGATGGTCAGTAAAAGGTGATAAGAAACGGGCAAAGAGCAATCTAGATCAAGAGAAAACAGCACTGGAGAATGAGAAATGGAGGATGCAGCTGGCAAGCTGAGCCATGAAGTTTCACAAAATAATACCCAGAGAATTCTCCCCAGTTAACTCACAGGATGAATTGCGCTATACGGTTGAAGTCGGAAGTTTCATACACTTAGGTTGGAGTCATTAAGACTAGTTTTCAACCACTCCAAAATGTCTTGATAACAAACTATAGTTTTGCCAAGTCGGTTAGGACATCTACTTTGTGCATGACACAAGTCATTTTTCCAACAATTGTTCACAGACAGATTATTTCACTTATAATTCACTGTATCACAATTCCAGTGGGTCAGAAGTTTACATACACTAAGTTTACTGTGCCTTTAAACAGCTTGGAAAATTCCAGAAAATGATGTCATGGCTTTAGAAGCTTCTGATAGGCTAATTGACATCATTTGAGGTGTACCTGTGGATGTATTGCAAGGCCTACCTTCAAACTCAGTGCCTCTTTGCTTGACATCATGGGAAAATGAAAAAAAATCTGCCACGACCTCAGGAAAAAAAATGTAGACCTCCACAAGTCTGGTTCATCCTTGGGAGCAATTTCCAAATGCCTGAAGGTACCACATGCATCTGTACAAACAATAGTACGCAAGTATAAACACCATGGGACCATGCAGCCGTCATACCGCTCAGGAAGGAGACGCGTTCTGTCTCTTAGAGATGAACGTACTTTGGTGCGAAAAGTGCAAATCAATCCCAGAACAACAGAAAAGGGCCTTGTGAAGATGCTGGAGGAAACGGGTACAAAAGTATCTATATCCACAGTGAAACGAGTCCTATATCAACATAACCTGAAATGACGCTCAGCAAGGAAGAAGCCACTGCTCCAAAACCGTTATAAAAAAGCCAGACTACGGTTTGCAACTGCACATGGGGACAAAGATCGTACTTTTTGGAGAAATGTCCTCTGGTCTGATGAAACAAAAATAGAACTGTTTGGCCATAATGACCCATCCCAAACGTGTAGCACGGGGGTGGCAGCATCATGTTGTGGGGGTGCTTTGCTGCAGGAGGGACTGGTGCCCTTCACAAAATAGATGGCATTATGAAGAATGAAAATTATGTGGATATATTGAAGCAACATCTCAAGACATCAGTCAGGAAGTTATAGCTTGGTCGCAGATGGGTCTTCCAAATGGACAATGAGCCCAAGCATACTTCAAACGTTGTGGCAAAATGGCTTAAGGACAACAAAGTCAAGGTACTGGAGTAGCCATCACAAAGCCGTGACCTCAAACCTATAGAAAATGTGTGTGCAGAACTGAAAAAGCGTGTGCGAGCAAGAAGGCCTACTAACCTGACTCAGTTACACCAGCTTTGTCAGGAGGAATGGGCCAAAATCCACCCAATTTATTGTGGGAAGCTTGTGGAAGGCTACCCGAAACGTTTGACCCAAGTTAAACAATTAAAAGGCAATGCTACCAAATACTAATTGTGTGTATGTCAACTTCTGACCCACTGTAAATGTGATGAAAGAAATCAAATCTGAAATAAATCTTTCTCTCTACTATTATTCTGACATTTCACATTCTTAAAATAAAGTGGTGATCCTAACTGACCTAAGAAAGGGAATTTTACTAGGATTTAATGTCAGGAATTGTGAAAAACTGAGTTTAAATGTATTTGGCTAAGGTGTATGTAAAACTTCCGACTTCAACTGTATATATTACTTTGTCCCAAGTACCTGTAGAGCAATATACAGCAATTGTCAATTGTTTGACAAAGGAGGTGCTGCTGACAGCATACAATTCAGCAGATGATGCAGTCAAGCGGAGCTGAGAAGACCGGAAACGGCACAGATGGAGGCTAACGAGTGTAGAGCTGTAAGTACTGCTTGGAGAGGAGGAGGCATTTTCTAAAATCTTGGTTAAGTTGACTGGCTAAGCCGGAGAAGCCAGAAAGCAGCTCTTGAAGCAACTTCAGTTGGTAAGCGATAGTGTTTATGGAGTCAGTAGATTATCCCATTTCTAATAGTCATTGTAGAAGAAACACTGCATCATTCATTCTTACGTACAGTATTTGCTCTCCCAAAAGTTTGAGAACTAAATTTTCAGCTTTCAGAAAGTAACAACTTTTGTTTAGCAAGCATGCACAACGTCAGTGCCATTCCCTTGACCTTTAAATAAGGACACTGGCTTCCCCGTCCAATGCAATCTCCCACTGTATTTATACTGTAGCTACACCACTACAACAATTGAACACCATATTTTGAGTTGAGGATGCCAAAAACATTATCTATTCCTAGACATTTTAATTGAAATATCCATCTTAACAGTAATAACTGCATCAAGCCCGAGGTTTTCTTACAGATGCCAAGCCAGTGCATGTGTTCATATGGATACGTGCATTTGATCTCCATAGAAACAGCCATGATTAATAGTACATTTTGGGGGGAAATACTGCATTTTGGAAGAATGCATACATTCATCTTACTGTGTTCCAACTACTCTAATGTGAGCATACATTTAATGGGTCCACACACACAAATATGTTTTATAAAGCTTCCCTAATATTTAATGTTTCAGTATTTTCACTACATCCGGGATAGCATACACGTTTCAGCTTAACATCCTTCTTCAGTCTGCCTTCTTCCATGTCAACAGATCCAAGACATCAGGCATTGGCTATACCACCACCTGAAAAACAATTGAGGACCTACAATTATGAGTATTAATCATGTTCATCATGATTTATTACAGAAAAAATGATATTGGAATAACGTTAGCACAGCATTTCAGCATGAACTTGATTTGGGATTTAGTTCCATATATAAAAATTGATAAGTAGAGTGGAGAGCAAATCATGCTTAATTATATTACACTTTCTATTACATGCTGTATGTCCCAAATGGCACCCTATTCCCTATTTAGTGAAGTACGTTTAGCCATAGGCCTATGGATCTTGGTCAAAATAGGGAATAGGGTGCCATTTGGGACGCATCTCATGTCAAGAATAACCTTTCTTTGCGGGTGAGTGAAAAAAAATATATATCTTCAAACTAGGAGAAACTTAAATGAGATGCCTGAATTAAATGTTTCCCTGTCAAGTAATGATGTACTAATATCCCTGCAAGAGGGTTGACAAAGTATGCTTATATTGAAAAGACAAAGCATGTTTTAATTTAACAGTGTCATTGCAGAGCTGGTCAGTAGGGGCCCAGACCATTCACTATAGTTTCATTCATGTCTACCTCTTACACAGAGGCAACGTCGCAAATGGAACCTCATTCCTTGTGAAGTGCAGGGCCCATAGCGCTCTGTGGTCTAAAGTAGTGCACTTTGTGGAATAAGGTGCTATTTGGGACTCACACCATCTCTCAGTGACTTATCTGGCAAGCCATAGGGGAGAAGGTTTAAATGCTTGACAATTGCATAATGCCCAGCTTCGTGTATTTGTGTTTTATATATTTTACTGCAGTGTGCTAAATCGGGGAGTGTTTCTTGGTAGTTTTAAACAAATCTACTCTGAAAAAAGTATACACCTCATTCTCATGGTTATGGTCTTTAAAAAAGAACATTTGCACCATGTCAGATATAAAGTTGAAATGTATTCAGTTTTGTGTTTACACTTTATATACAGTACATCACAGAAGACTGAAATATAACACAACTGCTTGCCATAGAAACACTCGATTAAAATAATAATAAATCATGTTTATTAATTATGAAATTATGAAAAATATGAATAACGTTCCACCCATGAGGCCACAAGGGGGCGATTTGTTCATTTGACAGCAGGAAAGGGGTACACTCTATCAATGCTCTCTGATTTGGAAAAATGGAATTAACTACTAAAAGTTGGCTTCATTCAGTTAAGATATTTTAAATTGCTTGAATAATCATATTTGAGCATTAGGTCAGATGGGGACAGTTCATTTTCCAATATTTTCTATTTATTTGAATAGCTCTTGATTGGTGATTTGAGCTTTAGCCGTCTGCTGATTTTGAGAAACTGTAAACACATTCCCCAGTTTCTGTCTTCCTCCTAACTTGGTACACAATTAGTCATCAGCCTCTATTCAGACACAGCCATCTTGACTTTATTTCCCTTTCCCGTTGACAGCCATAACAGCTGCACTGGGCCAGCTTCCTGCCAAAACAGTACAAGGCTAGGGGAAGACAAGCTCTTTTACTAAGAAAAGATACCAACAGGGATCCAACAAATATTGTAACTCATGTCCATTAGATAAAACATGTCCATAACTGTAATTGTAAGTAGCAGCATCAGTAGTAGAAAAGAAGTAGATGTACTGAAGTAATAAATAATGACACTGCAAATTTGATGGCATTACGCCAAGGCATCTCTAATGCATTCTATTTCTATATAACAAGCCATGCAAAACAACAGCTTTCAGCGACTTAACTGAGTGGCTTGAGGATCACCTTGTTTCAACATTGTACTTATAATTGGTTTGCTTAAGTACTTCATTTAGACTCAGAAAGTGGAATATAATGACCTCTAAGGGTGGCATAATCAAGGTATTATCAAGGTATTACCTCTTTCTGTACATCTTACTTTATTTTTAGAAAATATAGGCACGGATGAGTTTCCTTATTTATTAAACTTATTATTTATTTATTTTTAATTTGACCCCTTTTTCTCCCCAATTTCATGGTATCCAATTGTTTTTAGTAGCTACTATCTTGCCTCATCGCTACAACTCCCGTACGTACGGGCTCGGGAGGGACGAAGGTTGAAAGTCATGCGCCCTCCAATATACAACCCAACCAAGCCGCACTGATTCTTAACACAGCGCGCATCCAACCCGGAAACCAGCCGCACCAATGTGTCGGAGGAAACACTGTGCACCTGGCAACCTTGGTTAGTGCGCACTGCACTCGGCCCGCCACAGGAGTTGCTGGTGCGTGATGAGACAAGGACATCCCTACCGGCCAAGCCCTCCCTAACCCGGACGAAGCTAGGTCAGACCGGTCGCGGCCGGTTACGACAGAGCCTGGGCGCGAACCCAGAGTCTCTGATGGCACAGCTAGCGCTGCAGTACAGCGCCCTTAACCCAGTGGTTACAACCCGGGAGGCCCCCTTAATTATTCATCTTGGTTGTCTGTATTCCCTGCAGTTCTGTACTTTTGCTGACTTTCAAAGAGAAGTGCATGCAGAAACCCACTATCGGGCTCAAAGAGGAGAAAGTTTCAGCTCACATTTGGCATTGTTTGAAAGAATGTATTCAAATGTTTTTCTGTTATTTCCTATTATTAATTCCTGTTGTATTTTTCTCTTGACGTACTATATGTGATTGTACTTCTAATTTCAAGTAGTAGAATCTGCTCTTTTAATAAGCTTTACATATCGGCCTCACAGCCTTCGTCAGATGTGGAGGACTTTTAAAGAGTGGATGTTTAAATACTGATGTTACACATAATCCAGAAGACCATCATGTATTGACTGCTATATGGAGATCCATCTTGGGAACAAGGTTGTGTGAAACGTTCAAACACAACCCGCACACAGCACAGCACAGCACAGCACAACACTAATACTGCATGATGCCTCTAATCTCTTTATGGCAGACACCCCAGAGCTCTTGGCTGATGATCACAGAATAGCAGGTACTTTACACAGATTGGCATGTCAGATAAGTTCAGAGATAGCAGCAGTTTGATTGATAATTGCTCAGAGATACTTGTGAAGAATGGAAATGTGACAGAAAGGGTATGACAACCTCTTATAGCATCCACCTAAAAATGCAGATAATGACAATAAGGGTTATGCACAGTGACTAAAATGTGGTTGTGGGATCTGTGTGAAATTTGCCAGATTTTGGGCCAGTTTCCCTGACACATATAAAGCCTAGTAATGGACCTAAAAACACGCTCAGTGGAAAATATCTATTCAAAATGTTCTCTCGTTTTGGCTTCATTCCTGCTACTTTTCTATTCAGTCACTTGAACATTTATGATATGGGGAAATATAATATTCATGGTCTCTTTGCAAGTGACCTTCGCCTAGGCCTACAGTATGTCTGTTTTAACAGAAAGCAGACCACTCTTTACAGCAAGCCAGATTTTTTTTATCCGGTTCTAGAGGGAGAGAGCAATAGGTTTCATCTACCATTTTATGAAGCACTGCAGGATCTTCTTATAAAATGAATCTACCCCACTCAACTCTGCTGCTCATAAAATGCCCATTGATTTATTGAACTTGCACATAAACCTCTTGAAATCACTATTCCATACAATTACCAGTAAAAGTAAGGAAATGAAAAGTACACTGCACCAGTTTAGTATGATGATCTAAAGTTTTAATACAGTCTACCCAAATTAAAACTTTCCAAATCTTCTATTTGTTTCAGTAATAAAGAATAAAAACCTAATATAATGATACATTGATACATTGATTAATGATACATTTCCCACATAACACCTCTTTCCTTAAATGTTAACTGGGGATTCTGTAATATATTTTTCCTGTCAGGTTGTTAAAAATCTCTATTTTACATTTTAAAAAATGCACCACATATTTTATTTGAGCCTATAGGATTATTATAAAATGTATTGCAGTGCAGTTCCAGGATAAGACCTAATTTTGAGGTCATGAGCAGCTGTAATTGTATCATAATACATATAGTCATTGAGACCTCATATAGCCATGAAGATCTTATATTACCCATCAAACAAGACACACACATACACACACACACAGACAGCTCCTCATTGACTCGCTGCTTTTCATATACAGTAATTGGGCAGGAATTGCTGTACTTCATAGTTGAAGCGGGAAATGCCCAATCAAATATTCATGATCCCACATTTCTCAGAAAAAAAATCCATACCACCGTGGGGCCTCACTTCACTGTGTGTGTGTGTGTGTGTGTGTGTGTGTGTGTGTGTGTGTGTGTGTGTGTGTGTGTGTGTGTGTGTGTGTGTGTGTGCCTGCCTCTTTGTGTATAGGATAGAGAGAAAGACTAGCGAAAAAGAGACCACCAAGGCTAGCACCAAGGCTATTATTTGCATATTTGTGATTTCCCTTTGTCCTGCCTTTCCTTCAGCATCAGATAAGCCTCCATGATTGAGTTTGGTATTTGTAGTGTTCAGTATGCATAGACTAGAAAATGACCAGAGCCCCTACTTGGACTTGTTGTACCTCAGTTCCTTTTCTTTGTTGATTGTACATTATTTATCTCTGGTGGAGATCCCAAATCCCAAATGTACATAAGGTAAAAATAGAACAAAACTTGAGCTTGATTCGGAATACATTTTAAAGTATATGGTACATGCTTGTGTCATGGGTAATTCATATGATTATTTAATGTTGTACCGTGTTGTAGTGATCAACAACCATTTTGTAGTGTAAATGAATGATTATCAGTGAGATGGTAGGGTAAAAGCTAGGGTTAAGGTTAGAGGTCGACCGATTAATCGGGAATGGACGATTTTGTTCGATTAATATCTCCAAAATGTCCATTTATTTAACGCATTTGATCCAGAAAAACACCGGTTCCAACTCGCGCGCAACATGACTACAAAAGATCTAATAAGTTACCTGTAATCTTTGTCCAAACATTTCAAACAACTTTCCTAATACAACTTTAGGTATTTTTTTACGTAAATAATTGATCAAATTTAAGACGGATAAACTGTGTTCAATACCGGAGGAAAACAAAGTGGAGCGAGCTGTCAGGTCACGCGCCTCTAACAAACAGTACACTTCACTCGACCCTCGTTCTGAACAGGGCTACTTCTTTATTTCACAAAGGAAAAACATCAACCAATTTCTAAAGACTGTTGACATCCAGTGGAAGCGATAGGAACTGCAAGCAAGTGCCTTAGAAATCTAGATTCCCATTGAAAGCCCATTGAAAAGAGTGTGAAAAAAATCCTGGTTGGTTTGTCCTCTGGGTTTTGCCTGCCAAATAAGTTCTGTTATACTCACAGACATCATTCAAACAGTTTTAGAAACTTCAGAGTGTTTTCTATCCAAATTCACTAATAATATGCATATCCTAGCTTCTGGGCCTGAGTAGCAGGCAGTTTACTTTGGGCACGCTTTTCATCTGGACGTGAAAATACCGCCCCCTAGCCTAGAGGTTTTAAACATGAGCTTTTTTACATGGCACGTATTGCACTTTTACTTTCTTCTCCAACACTTTGTTTTTGCATTATTTAAACCAAATTGAACATGTTTCATTATTTATTTGAGACAAAATTGATTTTATTGATCTATTATATTAAGTTAAAATAAGTGTTCATTGTTCATTCGGTATTGTTGTAATTGTCATTATTACAAATATATATAAAAAATTGGCCAATTAATCGATATCAGCTTTTTTTGGTCATCCAATAATCGGTATCGGTATCGGCGTTGAAAAATCATAATCTGTCGACCTCTAGTTAAGGTTACTGTTGTATGTGCATTGTAATTACAACAATACAATAGTTACACTGTACTCCGTAGACTTACTAAATAGTTATAACAACTTGAGATCAAATTAATATCATAATAAGCACATATAGTGCCAGTCAAAACTTTGGACACAGCTTCTCATTCAAGGGTTTTCCTTTATTTTTAACATGTTTCTACATTAAAACTATGAAATAACATACATGGAATTATGTAGTAACCAAAGAAAGTGTTAAAGAAATGAAAATATATTTTATATTTGAGATTCTTCAAATAGCCACCCTTTTCCTTGATGACAGCTTTGCACATTCTTGGCATTCTGTCAACCAGCTTCATGAGGTAGTCACCTGGAATGCATTTCAATTAAAAGGTGTGCCTTGAAGGTCAGTCAATCTGGACAACTTCAAGAACTTTAAAAGTTTCTTCAAGTGCAGTCGCAAAAACCATCAAGCGCTATGATGAAACTGTCTCTCATGAGGACCACCACAGGAATGGAAGTCCCAGAGTTACCTCTGCTTCAGAGGATAAGGTCATTAGAGTTACCAGCCTCAGAAATTGTAGCCCAAATAAAAGCTTCATAGAGTTCAAGTAACAGACACATCTCAACAAAAACTGTTCAGAGGAAACTGCGTGAATCAGGCCTTCGTGGCCAAATTACTGCAAAGAAACCCTACTAAAGGAGACCAATTAAAAGAAGAGACTTGCTTGGGCCAAGAAACACAAGCAATGGACATTAGACCGGTGGAAATCTGTTCTTTGGTCTGATGAGTCCAAATTTGAGATGTTTGGTTCCAACCACCGTGAGACGCAGAGTAGGTGAACGGATGATCTCCGCATGTGTGGTTCTCACCATGATGCATGGAGGAGGAGGTGTTATGGTGTGGGAGTGCTTTGCTAGCGATATTGTCTGTGATTTATTTAGAATTCAAGACACACTTAACTAGCATGGCTACCATAGCATTCTGCAGCGATGCGCCATCCCATCTAGTTTGCACTTAGTCGGACTATCATCTGTTTTTCAACAGGACAATGACCCAACACACCTCCAGGCTGTATAAGGACTATTTGGCCAAGGAGAGTGATGGAGTGCTGCATCAGATGACCTGGCCTCCACAATCACCTGACTTCAAACCAATTGAGATTGTTTTGGATGAGTTGGACCGCAGAGTGAAGGAAAAGCAGCCAACAAGTGCTCAGCATATGTGGGAACTCCTTCAAGACTGAAAAGCATTTCAGGTGAAGCTGGTTGAGAGAATGCCAAGCTGTCATCAAGTGTGCAAAGCTGTCATCAAGGCAAAGGATGGCTACTTTGAAGAATCTAAAATCTAAAAGATATTTTGATTTCTTAAACAAATCAAATGTATTATTTCATAGTCTCTTCTTTGCTCTTCCTCTACACTACAATGTAGAACATAGTTTTAAAAAATAAATAAAAACCCTTGAATGAGTAGGTGTGTCCAAACTTTTGACTGGTACTGTTTATCTATTATTCCTCCTCCCCCTCCCCCCCCTCCTCCCTCTCTGCAGATGACTTCGTCAACCATTTTGAAAAGAAGGTCGACGACATCCGATCCTCGTTTGCTAAGTCAAACGACACCGCTGGTTCTGCTCACACTGCCCTACCCTGTGCTCTGACCTCTTTCTCCCCTCTCTCTCCAGATGAAATCTCGCGTCTTGTGACGGCCGGCCGCCCAACAACCTGCCCGCTTGACCCTATTCCCTCCTCTCTTCTCCAGACCATTTCCGGAGACCTTCTCCCTTACCTCACCTCGCTCATCAACTCATCCCTGACCGCTGGCTACGTCCCTTCCGTCTTCAAGAGAGCGAGAGTTGCACCCCTTCTGAAAAACCTACACTCGATCCCTCCGATGTCAACAACTACAGACCAGTATCCCTTCTTTCTTTTCTCTCCAAAACTCTCGAACGTGCCGTGCTTGGCCAGCTCTCCCGCTATCTCTCTCAGAATGACCTTCTTGATCCAAATCAGTCAGGTTTCAAGACTAGTCATTCAACTGAGACTGCTCTTCTCTGTATCACGGAGGCGCTCCGCACTGCTAAAGCTAACTCTCTCTCCTCTGCTCTCATCCTTCTAGACCTATCGGCTGCCTTCGATACTGTGAACCATCAGATCCTCCTCTCCACCCTCTCCGAGTTGGGCATCTCCGGCGCGGCCCACGCTTGGATTGCGTCCTACCTGACAGGTCGCTCCTACCAGGTGGCGTGGCGAGAATCTGTCTCCTCACCACGCGCTCTCACCACTGGCGTCCCCAGGGCTCTGTTCTAGGCCCTCTCCTATTCTCGCTATACACCAAGTCACTTGGCTCTGTCATAACCTCACATGGTCTCTCCTATCATTGCTATGCAGACGACACACAATTAATTTTCTCCTTTCCCCCTTCTGATGACCAGGTGGCGAATCGCATCTCTGCATGTCTGGCAGACATATCAGTGTGGATGACGGATCACCACCTCAAGCTGAACCTCGGCAAGACGGAGCTGCTCTTCCTCCCGGGAAGGACTGCCCATTCCATGATCTCGCCATCACGGTTGACAACTCCATTGTATCCTCCTCCCAGAGCGCTAAGAACCTTGGCGTGATCCTGGACAACACCCTGTCGTTCTCAAATAACATCAAGGCGGTGGCCCGTTCTTGTAGGTTCATGCTCTACAACATCCGCAGAGTACGACCCTGCCTCACACAGGAAGCAGCGCAGGTCCTAATCCAGGCACTTGTCATCTCCCGTCTGGATTACTGCAACTCGCTGTTGGCTGGGCTCCCTGCCTGTGCCATTAAACCCTACAACTCATCCAGAATGCCGCAGCCCGTCTGGTGTTCAACCTTCCCAAGTTCTCTCACGTCACCCCGCTCCTCCGCTCTCTCCACTGGCTTCCAGTTGAAGCTCGCATCCGCTACAAGACCATGGTGCTTGCCTACGGAGCTGTGAGGGGAACGGCACCTCAGTACCTCCAGGCTCTGATCAGGCCCTACACCCAAACAAGGGCACTGCGTTCATCCACCTCTGGCCTGCTCGCCTCCCTACCACTGAGGAAGTACAGTTCCCGCGCAGCCCAGTCAAAACTGTTCGCTGCTCTGGCCCCCCAATGGTGGAACAAACTCCCTCACGACGCCAGGACAGCGGAGTCAATCACCACCTTCCGGAGACACCTGAAACCCCACCTCTTTCAGGAATACCTAGGATAGGATAAAGTAATCCTTCTCACCCCCCTTAAAAGATTTAGATGCACTATTGTAAAGTGGCTGTTCCACTGGATGTCTTAAGGTGAACGCACCAATTTGTAAGTCGCTCTGGATAAGAGCGTCTGCTAAATGACTTAAATGTAAATGTAAATGTAAATACAGACTCCAGATATGGGAATAAATTAGATAACTCATCAACATGTAACTCGTCTGCGTCCCAAATGGCACCCTATTACCAATATAGGTCATTATCAATAAAACATCACAATACAGTGCAGGGCGTTCGATTTTTTCTTCTGGGGGAAAGGAAACCTCCAGCTCTATTACAACCACTGACAAGTATGTGCTGTTTTCAAGGGATTGTTAAATGCATTATAACTACTTGGTTTTAATATCATCACCTCTTGAAGAGCATAGTCAGAACTACACAATTCCAATTATTCCTTATTTAGCATCATCAGAGTTATTATGACCAGTAACTGCATGCTTTTAAAGCTCCGCAAACATCAATTGATCATGTAATTTCAGATACATGAGGGTAGCCTATCCATTTGCCATATAATTAGCTTGCTAAGCAAGTAACGTGTAATTTAGTTTGCTTCATCAGAGATGAGGCTTTTGGAAACCTTGACATCGGCAAGTCCTCGTCCTGTTAAAGTTGTCAGTCGGACTTCTGTCATCAAGCAAATCAAACAATATTTGAATTTAGCAATCTAGTTTATCCCCTGAAAGTTAGCTTGTTAATTAGCCATTATTGATGTGATCTATTATTGCCTAGCCAGCCCATTTAATGTGGTCTATCAATCAAGCTATCCTGTCTGTCGGCAGCAATCGTGATTAAACAATTCAACCTGTCTAGGACGGGCGTTCCGCTAGCGGAACCCCACCTCAACATTCCGCTGAAAAGGCAGTGTGCGAAATTCAAAAATATTTTTAATAAATATGTAACTTTCACACATTAACAAGTCCAATACAGCAAATGAAAGATAAACATCTTGTTAATCTACCCATGGTATCCTATTTCAAAAATGATTTACACCGAAAGCACAATATATGATTATGTTAGGTCATAGTCAAGTCGCAAAAACACACACAGCCATTTTCCAGCGAAAGAGAGGAGTCACAAAAAGCAGAAATATAGATAAAATGAATCACTAACCTTTGATGATCTTCATCAGATGACACTCATATGACATCATGTTACACAATACATGTAACTTCGCTAGGTAGGTTTACGTTGGTTGGAGAAAAAAAGTACATTAGCCGGTCTACTGACCACTATGTTTAGCCAACTGTACAAAGTTTCTACCGATAGCTTGCAAAGTAAACATTATCATCTAACAGTATATTGGCAAATGCATCCTTCTGCTGCTTGACAGGGAAATTAAGCTAAACCACTCATACTTGTCAGGTGTAGTTCCCTTATGTTATATTACTCAAATATCCAATTAATGGTGGCAAATATTGAGCGATAACGTAAGGCTACCATCACGTATCTGAAATGACATGATCAATTGATGTTTACTGATCATGAAATGCATGCAGTTACTTGCTATATAAAAAATACACATTTGAAATCTGTCCACAAATAGAATATATTTTATATTGACTTTATTTTTGTCACATCCTGATCTATTTCACCTGTCTTTGTGCTGATCTCCAACCCCCTCCATGTGTCACCTATCTTCCCCATTCCCCCTAGTGTATTTATACCTGTGTTCTCTGTTTGTCTATTGCCAATTCATTTTGTTCGTCAAGCTTACTAGCGTTTTTCACCTTGCTTCTGTCTTTTTGTTGTTCCTGTTTTCTAGTTTTCCCAGTTTTGACCGTTTCTGCCTGCCTTGACCCTGAGCCTAACTGCCGTTCTATACCTTGTCACACCACCCTGGATTATTGACCTCTGCCTGCCCTGACCCCAAGACTGCCTGCCGTTCTGGACCTTTTGGACTCTGATCTGGATTACTGACTTTGACCTGCCGTTTTGCCTGCCCCTGTTCTAGTATTAAACTTTGTTACTTCGACACAGTCTGAATCTGGGTTTTCTCCTGAAACGTGGTAATTTGATTTTAGGTACCTTAACTTTTGAAAGTAAATTCTTCAGATACATTTTTTTATTTACTTTTAATGTTATTTTATGTTTATTCAGAGAAAATATATGTGTAGTGATGTCCTATGTTTGTATTGTAATTGGGGAAAAAAACTATGATAGAGCTAATTATGCTCAATTGTTTTGCATGGTATAATTGGAAATGTATAGCTTTGACTATGCTCTTCAAGAGGTGATCATATTACAATCGAGTAGTTTACATTTATTAAACAATCATTTGAAAACAGAACACAGTTGTCAATAGTTTTAGTGGAGCTGTGACATTTTTATTGATAACGACTTATAGTGCACTACTTATGGGTAGTGCAATATATTGGGAATAGGGTGTCATTTTTGGATGTACACAAAGTGAATTTAATGTGAAGAAGCCAAACCACTGGGATAAAAGTCCAGCATCATTCTACTGCTATGGCACATGCTTATTAATTTATTATTGAATCACCTTTTCACCTTTTTCTTTGTGAAAAGCATTTGAAACTCCTGGAGAGTCCCATTAAATGTGTGCTTGATCAAAAGACGTATGGAGATAGGAAAGAGTGCAAAAGAATATAACATGCAGTCAAGTTCTGGAGATAGTGTGTATGATACAATATTGATATAGATATAAAATATATATAAAAACTAGGGAGAATATAATGTCACCTGCAGTAAAGGGGCATCTATCTACAGGAGTGAACTGCAACCAAATGATGGTCTGTAGGAAAGGAAAGAAAGTGTTCATTATTTTGAGTAATGAACATGAGTCCAACAGAATGCAATGCAGCACTACAGAGTATCATCCAAGATCATCCATTCCTTCTTATGATCAAGGTAGGTTTAGTGAAATAAGTTTAAGTCTCCCCACAAGACAACTGCAAAAGAACAGAATGGAGCTGGCTGTTCTGCCCTATCAAGTTTAGAGACACATTACCTAAGCACTTACATACAGGGAAACAGCTGTTGTAGCAATCCCTGGAGCTGCAGAGCAGGAGCAGAGTTTTCAGAAAGCGCCCATGTGGCCCCTGTGACACATCATGCAAATCCAAATAGATGCCCACGACTTTATAGGGAAAATTAATGTGAATAACACCGAATTTTGAGGAGACTGTTCAAAAACACCACATGGCACCATATGCTTGTTGAGTACAGAGCCAAAAATATGGTTTCAAAATGTTAACACAGTAATACTTGTGAGGAAGAGTTTTATTAAAGGTGTACAAGGCCCTAGACAGACATTGTTAAATGCCCATAGATCCTAAACTAATATGAATTTGACTGAAACTGGTGTTTCCACTAGATCTGTCACTATCAATACAAATTGATCTTGTAACCTCAATTTCATTCTTCAGGTTTCATCAGACTATGCTCTCATTTTGGAGAAGACAATGTATTATACTGTATAACAAGTTGATATCTCATGTGTTACCAAATCCCTGATTCAGAGATGCAACGTGGGGACAGAAACAGTTCCAAAATGGCAATACTATTTAGTTTGAAATTGCAAAAATTGTGACAAGTTTACCTGCCTGGTTTTCTTAGGAAAAGGAATATACCAATATGACATTTGCTGACTTAGATCTAACACAAAGCAAACCACCAACGCTTCTAGAATGTTTACCCAAACAATTGGGACACTTTTTGAACAGGAACTTCTACTCAAAAATATAATCAGAATTAATGTAAAAACGGATCAAACCTTTTTTTAAATCACTTACACAGCACACATTAACATCAATCAAATTGGGGAGGAGTGATGTTTACAAAAGACAATCTGTTTTGATGAATACTTCAGAATCAATTTCAACCAACAACGGTTAGAGCAGCGGCGTCCTGTGATTCGACAATGGATGGCAGCATGGTGCTCTGCTCCACAGCTGAATGGGGATGCTAAATGCTGCATGCAATTACCCAGTGTAAAGCACTCATGACTCCCTCCTAATTATAAACCCCAGTGAATAATCACAACCCATTGCAACTGATTGTGCAACTCTTCAGCTAAAAACTGTTGGGAGTTGCAGCTTATAGCCAGAATGGCAATTCAGCCTCTGTCTAATTCAACGATGTTCATTATACACTGAGTGCACGAAACATTAGGAACACCTGCTCTTCCATGGCATAGCGTGACCAGGTGAATCCAAGTGAAAGCTATGATCCCTTATTGATGTCACTTGTTAAATCCACTTCAACCAGTGTAGATGATGGGGAGGAGACAGGTTGAAGAATAATTTTTAAGTCTTGAGACAATTAAGACATGGATTTGTGTATACAGTACCAGTCAAAAGTTTGGACCCAACTACTCATTCCAAGGTTTTTCTTTATTCTTAATATTTTCTACATTGTAGAATAATAGTGAAGACATCATAACTATTAAATAACACATATGGGAATCAAGTATTAAGCAGAAAAGTGTTTAACAAATCCAAATATATCTTATCTTCTTCAAAGTAGCCACCATTTGCCTTGAAGACAGCACACTCTTGGCATTCTCTCAAAAACCTTCACCTGGAATGCTTTTCCAAAAGTCTTAAAGGAGTTCCCACATATGTTTTTTTTCTATCATTTCTGTTTTGTTCACTTCTGATTCTTTCCAAGTGAAAATATTTTCTCCATATTAGGGAAAAACTCAAACATTTCTCGATTTATTTATGTTTTGTTCCCTTTTGTTCGATACAATAAAACACCTTGAGCATTCTATGAACCTTTTATCAATATTGCAAGATCTGCATGTTTGAATGATCCAACTACCAATAAAACCAGGGACAACATTATTGGATCACAGATGGAAAGTTGTGGAGCGCGGTGTCTCATATGAAGATATTGCCCTATAAGCTAGGATGGAGGAATTCATCAGAATTATACTCTAGGCAATAAGGTCAATGGCAAATGTATTACTATACTATGTTGTCTCATATTTGTTTTGCCTGTAGATAGACAGGAAATAGGTTTATGTCTTATGTCTTGTTGCCCAGCATTGTATTGAGTCCTGTGCTTTACTGGGGTGGATGTGAGTTAACCTCTGATCCTACAGGCTGCAACTAGATTGGTGTGATGAATTCTTAACACGATAAAGGAATGAGTTTAGGTGTTCTTTCTTCTACCAAGAAGGACTGAGCATATAGTGGACTTTAACCTTTTTTTTGTCCAGTTCACAGAGAGTGCATAGAGTACAGCAAGGACACTATATAGAAAGGTTTTAAAAAGTTGCTGTACAACATTAAATGTAACATTCTCTCCAATACAGTCCGTTTGTTGAAGAAATGAATACACTGGATCTTGCATGTCGTCTTTGATTAGTCAATTCCAATGCAGGCTATGGCTGGTAACAGTCGGTCTGATTATGCTGCTTGTCCTCCATTAGGGCCAATCACCTGGCCACCTACTCATTATCAGAGAACCAGGGTTCTGACCACGGTAAACATCTCCAACATACAGTTGAAGTCTGAAGTTTACATACACTTTAGCCAAATACATTTAAACTCAGTTTTTCACAATTCCGGAAATTTAATCCTAGTAAAAATTCCCTGTCTTAGGTCAGTTAGGATCACCACTTTATTTTAAGAATGTGAAATGTCAGAATAATAGTAGACAGAATTATTTATTTCAGCTTTTATTTCTTTCATCACATTCCCATTGGGTCAGATGTTTACATACACTCAATTAGTATTTGGTAGCATTGCCTTGAAATTGTTTACATTTACATTTACATTTAAGTCATTTAGCAGACGCTCTTATCCAGAGCGACTTACAAATTGGTGCGTTCACCTTAAGACATCCAGTGGAACAGCCACTTTACAATAGTGCATCTAAATCTTTTAAGGGGGTGAGAAAGATTACTTTATCCTATCCTAGGTATTCCTGAAAGAGGTGGGGTTTCAGGTGTCTCCGGAAGGTGGTGATTGACTCCGCTGTCCTGGCGTCGTGAGGGAGTTTGTTCAACCATTGGGGGGCCAGAGCAGCGAACAGTTTTGACTGGGCTGCGCGGGAACTGTACTTCCTCAGTGGTAGGGAGGCGAGCAGGCCAGAGGTGGATGAACGCAGTGCCCTTGTTTGGGTGTAGGGCCTGATCAGAGCCTGGAGGTACTGAGGTGCCGTTCCCCTCACAGCTCCGTAGGCAAGCACCATGGTCTTGTAGCGGATGCGAGCTTCAACTGGAAGCCAGTGGAGAGAGCGGAGGAGCGGGGTGACGTGAGAGAACTTGGGAAGGTTGAACATGTTTAACTTTAATGTAATAATGTTAATGTAATAATAATGTTTAATGTTTAACTTGGGTCAAACGTTTCGGGTAGCCTTCCACAAGCTTCCCACAATAAGTTGTGTGAATTTTGGCCCATTCCTTGTGGCAGAGCTGGCATCAGGTTGTAGGCCTCCTTGCTCGCACACGCTTTTTCAGTTCTGCCCACAAATCTATAGGATTGAGGTCAGGGCTTTGTGACGGCCACTCCAATACCTTGACTTTGTTGTCCTTAAGCCATTTTGCCACAACTTTGGAAGTATGCTTGGGGTCATTGTCCATTTGAAAGACCCATTTGAGAACAAGCTTTATCTTCCTGACTGATGTCTTGAGATGTTGCCAATATATCCACGTAAATATATCCTCATGATGTCATCTATTTTGTGAAGGGCGCCAGTCGCTCCTGCAGCAAAGCACCCTCACAACATGATGCTGCCACCCACGTGATTCACGGGATGGTGTTCTTCGGCTTGCAAGCATCCCCCTTTTTCCTCCAAACATAGCGATGGTCATTATGGCCAAAAAGTTATATTTTTGTTTCATCAGACAAGAGGACATTTCTCCAAAAAGTACGATCTTTGTCCCCATGTGCAGTTGTAAACCGTAGTCTGGATTTTTTTATGGCGGTTTTAGAGCAGTGGCTTCTTCCTTGCTGAGCGGCCTTTCAGGTTATGTCGATATAGGACTCATTTACTGTGGATATAGATACTTTTTTTTTTTTTTTAAGCTTGCCAGAATATTACAGCGGAATTTTGCAGTATGTAAAGGCTATGTTTTGATGTTACATATCATACACACTCAAACTGCCATACTTCCAAACCCCCAATAGATCGCAGCCATAGGGCGTGATACACTTAGAAGTAGCATGCACACTTGGAGAAGAGTACAGTAACTTATCTTATTTCGGAAGAAGAATACAGTGCCGCATATGGTTTGGGTTAGTAGGTGCCGGAAATACTGTACATGGGTGGCGTTTCGTGGATCACAATGACTGTGGGATCATTTGATGACCTGTTCCCAGACATGTCAACTTGTAGTATTTGGAGTTTTACATGTATCCCTCAGGTGGCCAAGTTGACCTATTAAGAAATGCCATTGGTTTGTTGAGAACAAGTTTAAGATCTTTCATAGGCCGATGCGTATTTTGATACAGAAAATAATCACTGCCACCTGGTGAGGTTAGCAAAGGGCTAGCATGTGCTAGGTTATCTGATGGGACCAGCTGGAATGGAGTATTCTATCATGTGACACTACGACAACGATTTGAATTAGTTGATGCTTAAACGTAACCTTGAACTTAAACTTGTTCTAATGTTCGCAAGTATGGGCTCCCAGTGTGTTCTCAACTTAGCAATTGGGCAATTACGGTGTTATCTATTGTATTCCAGATTCCTCAGAATTACATGAGTATCATACTTATTAACGTAGGTACATGTTTTGCTTTGCTTCCCCACGTTGTTAAAGGAATATTTAAATTAGGATTGATGTTAAAGCAGACAGTTGTCTCTGGTATATTATACTACTATAAATAAACAAAGTATACATGATATACTATGCAGTATTAATATTGAATGGTAAACATATCTTATGTCTTATCTTAACATATGCTGTGGTTATAATTTCTATTTTGTGCTTTGGTTTAGTTAGCATGCCCTAGTAAATTACATTTCCTGACAGATTTTTAATTAGCATTATAATTCCCATCATATACATTATTTTAATGTTTTGACATTATTTTACACAAATTCAGGCAAAGTGTAAAACCAAGTAGTGTACTTGACACTACTTGATACGACAAAGTTACACAAAATGGCAGGAAAACGATCCATATTACCCAATGCAATCT
Organism: Oncorhynchus nerka; assembly: GCF_034236695.1. NCBI lineage: Eukaryota > Metazoa > Chordata > Actinopteri > Salmoniformes > Salmonidae > Oncorhynchus > Oncorhynchus nerka. Next base: position 42,391,168 of record NC_088422.1, read on the forward strand.
GCAATGATGTTACCAGGAAGAGAAAATAAATGCTGCTACTTGATCCTTGAACCTTTTCAAGGTTACCTGCTTGAAAAGACAGACAAAACATATTTCTATATCCTTTAGTGAGTAATAATCATTCTGGAAAGTAGAGAAAAGACCATACAGTATACTTACCAAAAACAGTAGGTGGTATCTATTGAGAATGGTACAAATTATTGTCTACATCTGAAAAGTCTGAGCCACACATCATTTACTTGATTTAATTGACATGGACTAGACTCCAAACAAAAACAGACAATAGGGACATCCTGTGAAATAGGCCTAAATGCAGTATTCTCAGACCAGACAAAGGCATACATTAAACAAAAAACCAACAGGTGTTATTCAAAAAGATAAAGGAGAACCTATTTGGAGGATTGTAAAGTAACTAAGAGAGGGAAGGCTTAGAGGGATAGAAACAAAGAGAATATGTACAAACGAAGTAAATTGATGAAGCCAAAGAGAAGGTTTTCTCTTCGTTTGTATTGATATAAGTAGAACGTTTTATCTTTCCTGGTATTGATATAAGTAGAACGTTTTATCTTTCCTGGTATTGATATAAGTAGAACGTTTTATCTTTCCTGGTATTGATAAGTAGAACGTTTTATCTTTCCTGGTATTGATATAAGTAGAACGTTTTATCTTTCCTGGTATTGATAAGTAGAACGTTTTATCTTTCCTGGTATTGATATAAGTAGGTCTAACTGACTGACCCAGGTTATGATGTCCATATGTCCTGTCTTTCTGTGCTTGTCCCCAGCTTGTCACATCACACCCAAGGAGAGCAGTAAGACCTTCACTGATGAATTAATTATAAACAGACTTCCCATGGGTTCGCTCGCCATAGTCCATACACTACTGAAAAAGAACCCTGCAAAATCATTCTAGGGGACTGGCCTTCAGTATGTTCAGTGTGAAAGCCAAAGAAATATCAGTGGACAATGAGGTGGAAACCTTAAAGGAGATTGATGTGTTTCCTGTGAATTTTTTTCCTATAAAGACAAAACTTTACTGCACATTTATTTGACCACACCAGCAGCAACAATACCAACATTTGTAAAAAGCAAGTATAGTTGTTTTTTCCAACTATTGAAATGCTGCTCAACTTGAACTTAATTCCATTATACTATGAGTAGCATATTTACATGTTTATTGTTGGACAAGTATAGTGCATGCTCTTCATATTATGTCAATACATCTGAAGAGTGCTCTTTACCAAGATCCAAGACCCACTCACACATCCAAAGCAACAAGTCCGGCACAGAGTAAGAAATAATGAAATAATGCATGCTTTTTTCCAATTTCACAGGCTTGCAAAGGAATACTAAATGTCAGGCAGCATTTTAGTCAAGTAGCCAAATAATTACAGCTGCACTGAGAGTAGCAGGGGTCCAAGTTTAGTCTCACAGAAACAAAACAACAACACAGAGATCACCGCCTCGCCTCACCTGAGGTGGCCTCGCTCACTAAAGATACAAGGTACCAGTCCAGGGACAAACACTACAGGAATATGTTAACTGTGTTGTGCTGCTCTGTGCACCACAGATTTCCCGATGTGTAGCTACTTATGTACAGTACGCAATGGATTTCTGTGTGATTTATATAGGCTGTGTGGGTTTTTTGTGGAACCCAACACTGGTGTGTGTGTCTATTATATCAACAGTCTCATGAGCTAGCTGTTGACATTAAATTAGTTACGCGGAAGAGCTCATGGAAAAGAATTGCATGTGCGTGTAACATTCAGCTAAACTTGTGAAATGCTCTCAAACTCTTAACACTTCATGGGTAGCATGAAAATATCCTGCTCAGTGGTCACTATAATGTCTATGCCCTTATGGCCACATGAGCAAGTAGAGGGGCGGCTTGCAACACACACACAGGCTTGCATCCCAAATGGCACCCTATTCCCAACATAAAGCACTACTTTTGATCAGAGCCCTATGGGCCCTGATCAAAAGTAGGGAACAATATAGAGAATAGGGTGTCATTTGGAACAAAGCCATACAAAGCTCTCCTCTCAACTCAATAATCGGGAGGGTTTTGATCTCTATCTTATCTGGTCTGGCAGTGCAGTCTTGGGATTCTGTTTGAAGTGGTGCTGTGCCACTCTAATGGTAAAGTAATTATTGTCGCCGAAAGCCACGAATGGCCTTGAAAGGGCTTTCACTTGGCGTATCTTAATCACAGATGCACACTTACAATGCTGCCAACACCTGTACGCTACAGGATCAGCCCTTGTCAATGCCCACTATCTATCAGATAATGCCGCTTCAAGATAATAATCAAACATTTAATCAACCAGGTCTTCTATGGAAATGGGTGATTAAATGATGCAGATAAGTACGTAGGCGTTGTAGGAGCCATTGAAATTAGATGGAAGACATCACTAAGAGAGGGAGGGCTCTCACTTTGGAACCAAAACTGGAGCAGCCCACATAAGAAAATACTACAGTTTACTATAGAATACTATAGTATTTACTAGTGGTGTAAAGTACTTCAGTAAAAATACTTTAAAGTACTACTGAAGTAGTTTTTTTGGGTATCTGTACTTTACCTTACTAATTATTTACTCCATACATTTTCCCTGACACCCAAAAGTACTTGATGAATGCTTAGCAGGACAGGAAAATGGCCCAATTCACGCACTTATCAAGACAACACATCCCTACTGCCTCTGATCTGGCAGACTTACTAAATATAAATACATTGTTTGTATATAATGGCTGTGTCACGCCTTGGTCTTAGTATTTTGTGTTTTCTTTCTTTATTTGGTCAGGCCAGGGTGTGACATGGATTTATTTTGTGGTGTGTTGTCGTATTGGGTTTTTTGTAGGCATTGGGATTGTGGCTGAGTAGGGGTGTCTAGCTTAGGCTGAGTAGGGGTGTCTGCCTGAGGCGGTTCTCAATCAGAGTCAGGTGATTCTCGTTGTCTCTGATTGGGAACCATATTTAGGTAGCCTGGGTTTCACTGTGTGTTTTGTGGGTGATTGTTCCTGTCTCAGTGTGTTTGTATTCACCAGATAGGCTGTATAGGTTTTCACGTTCTGTTTCTTGTTTTTGTATTTATCGTGTTTATTCTTTCATTAAACATGTATCGAACTAACCACAGGCTGAGTGTTGGAGTGTACCCCTGATGATCCGTACATTTTAAAAACAAGAAAATGGTGCCATCTGCTTTACTTAATATAAAGAATTTGAAATTAGTTATACTTTCACATTTGATACTTAAGTATATTTTAGCAATTACATTTACTTTATATACTTAAGTATATTTACAACCAAATACTTTTAGACTTTTATTCAAGAAGTATTTTACAAGGTGACTTTCACTTTCACCTGAGTAACTTTCTATTAAGGTATCTATACTTTTAATCAAGTATGACAATTGGGTACTTTTTCCACCACTGGTACTTACTATATAATTCTGGAGTAAACTATAGTATACCGTAGAATACTATACTCCACGCCTCAATCATGTAGTGCTTACTACAGAATGTTGTAGTATATTGTAGAATACTATAATACACACTGCACTTTCCCTTGACCATGTGCAGTACTTACTATAGAATTTTCTACTATACTGTAGAATACTATACTCTACACTATAGTAACTGTCAATCGTGCAGTGCTTACTATAGACTAGAGGTCGACCGATTAATCGGAATGGCTGATTAATTAGGGCCGATTTCAAGTTTTCATAACAATCGGGAAAATCTGTATTTTTGGAAGCCGATTTTCCGATTGTTATTTGATTTTTTATCATTATTTTTTATACCTTTATTTAACTAGGCAAGTCAGTTAAGAACACATTCTTATTTTCAATGTCGGCCTAGGAACAGTGGGTTAACTGCCTCGTTTCACCTTGTCAGCTCGGGGGATCCAATCTTGCAACCTTACAGTTAACTAGTCGAACGCAATAACGACCTGCCTCTCTCTCGTTGCACTCCACAAGGAGACTGCCTCTTACGCGAATGCAGTAAGCCAAGGTAAGTTGCTAGCTAGCATTAAACTTATCTTATGAAAAACAATCAATCATAATCACTAGTTAACTACACATGGTTGAGGATATTACTAGATATTATCTAGCGTGTCCTGCGTTGCATATAATCTGACTGAGCAAACAAGCATACAAGTATCTAAGTATCTGACTGAGCGGTGGTAGGTAGAAGCAGGCGCGTAAACATTCATTCAAACAGCACTTCAGTGCGTTTTGCCAGCAGCTCTTTGTTGTGCGTCAAGCATTGCGCTGTTTATGACTTCAAGCCTATCAACTCCCGAGATGAGGCTGGTGTAACCGAAGTGAAATGGCTAGCTAGTTAGCGCATAGCACATATTGCACTTTTACTTTCTTCTCCAACACTTTGTTTATGCATTATTTAATCCAAATTGAACATGTTTCATTATTTACTTGAGGCTAAATTGATTTTATTTATGTATTATATTAAGTTAAAATAAGTGTTCATTCAGTATTGTTGTAATTGTCATTATTACAAATGCATTTTTAAAAATCGGCCGATTAATCGGTATCAGCTTTTTTGGTCCTCCAATAATCGGTATCGGCGTTGAAAAGTCATAATCGGTCGACCTCTACTATATACTTCTGTAAGATACTATACTACAGTACACACCATAGTATCCCTCGATCACGTACAACTTATTTAAAAATGTTTAGATCGATTGGTCTGATAGCTAGCTCTGTCGATGCTGTTTTGATTTGAAAGTGCTATCCATGAGGAGCTCACGGATGGGCTTTCTTCTGAGATTCCCCCTCGATCGTGTAGTGCCTAATATAGAATGTTGTAGTATACTATAGAATACTACTCTCCACACTGTCATATCCCTTGATGGATTTTTCTTGACTATTTAAAAAAAAACATAAATGTGTATACAATGCATTTAGAAATTTGTCCAGAATGAATAGCAAAACATGTTTTACATTTATTTTCATTGTGGTTCTAGTTCAAACATCAAACGTTTGACATTTACATCTAACCCACATAAAAAATACTATAGTATATTATGGTCTAAATAGTGTATTATTACTATATTTATATACTGTAGTATTCACTGAAGTATTTTTTGCAGACTTTACTACAGTATTCACTGTAGTGTTTTGCGGACATGACTGTAATATACCATAATATTCACTGTAGTGTTTTTGCTGACTTTCCTGTAGTGTTCACACTAGGTAGCCTAGAGTAAAGACAATTGGGCCAGTAACCGAAATGTTGTTGGTTCGAATCACTGACTAGGTAAAACATCTGTCGATCTACCTTTGAGCATGGCACTTAACCCTAATTTGCTCTAGATAAGAGGGTCTGCTAAAAATGACAAAACAAATTCACTGTAGTGTTTTGGCGGACATGACTGTAGTTTACTATAGTATTCACTCGTGTTTTCGCGGGCATGATTGTAGTACACTGTAGTATTTACTGTAGTGTTTTTGTGGACATGACTGTAGTATGATATAGTATTCACTGTAGTGTTTTGCGGATATTACTGTGGTATTCTATATTATTCGCTATAATGTTTTTGCTGATATTACTGTAGTATATTATAGTATTCACTGAAGTGTTTTTGCAGACATGACTGTAGCATACTATAGTATTAACTGTAGTGTTTTTGCAGACTTTACAGTAGTATACTATAGTATTCACTGAATTGTTTCTGTGGGCATTACTGTAGTATACTATAGTATTTAATGTAGTGTTTTTAAGGACATAGTATATTGTAGTAACACCTGCTGATTAGGGTTAGCTAAAATGGCGCAACTACCAGACTACGGCAATGACTGTTTATTGAGGGTAACACCTCAACCAGAACATAAGACACACAGGATCGTGACAGGCCACCTATTGAGTTGGGTCAACAGTTCTGAGCAATACAACGGACCAGACACCTTCGCAATTGAATTTTTTTTATTTTTTTTATTTTTATTGCAACATCTAAACGTTAGACGCAGGTTCTAGGACCAATTAGGGGAAACAGTGCAGAAGCAGATATAAAGAACAAACAAAATGTATTAAAGCTTAGAGGATTGGGTTTGCTTGTTTGACACAGATACACCAAAACAGTGACAAACAATACTGTACTTCTGATGGTGTCAGACCCTGATCTGTTTCACCTGTCTTTGTGCTTGGCTCCACCCCCATCCAGGTGTCGCCCATCTTCCCCATTACACCCTGTGTATTTATACCTGTATTCTCCTTTTGTCTGTTACCAGTTCATTTTGTTCGTGAAACCTACCAGCGTTTGTTCCCCTGCTCCTGCCTGTTTCTAGCGCCTGTTTTCTAATCCTTCCCGGTTTTGATCGTTCTGCCTGCCCTGACCCTGAGCCTGCCTGCCGTTCTGCACCTTGCCCCACCTAACTGAATTATTGACCCCTACCTGCGTTTGACCTGCCGTTTGCCTGTCCCTGTTTTAGAAATAAACGTTTGTTTCTTCGACACTGTTTGCATCTGGGTCATACCTGAAACGTGATAGATGGTAGGAAAAAAAGAACAGTTAACCACCACATTTACATAAATAGATATTTTAGAAATACAAATGATTTCATTTAAAGACAGTCACCTTATTGGAGGGTACTGCCAATAAACTGCCTGGACCTCAAACCAGCGAAGCCTCTCCAAACAAACCGACTGAAAGCAAAAGGACATTATTGCAGTGGCTTTACATAACGAACATCTTCAATATTGTCACACATGAATAAACCCACTGATGGTCAAACTAAACACACCATTCAGAATAATTGACCACACTCCAAACATTTCTTCAAGACAGCATGGTCACAAAATGGTTGCGAACAGAAATAAACCAACAGCAACTACGCCGTACAGCCTATACGCACAAAGAACCTTCCAGGTACAAAACTCTCACTTGAACATGACCACGGGGTGCTTTTATACCTTTCCTTCATGTCCTCCCATAATAAGGGTGCCCATGGAAACACTGACCAAAACTTTGGTTCACACAAAATTATTCAGCTACAAGATTGGACCTGATTGAGGTTTAGGTGCATGGAATATGGTGTATCTAAAAGGAGACACAGAAAGGTGCACATAATAATGGGCAATAAAAGCAATGAACATACATAATTAATTGGCTATTAATGGAAATAATCAATGACAAATGCAATAAGCATATAAATGGGTAAAGCTATGCATGAATATAGCAGCAGTACTGTACAGTAGAGTCAAAGAGAATGGAGTAGAGTTCAGTACAGTACACAGTAGAGCACACTAGAGTTGAATACATTATAATGTACTGAACTATACTCAACTTGCTGTAATGTACTCTACTGTACTGTACTGAACTCTACTGTACTCTACTGAGCTGTAGAGTATGTCCAAATTTGGTTGTGACATATAGACGTCTATGATTGGTCCAGATTTGGTCTTGTCCCGACTAACCAAATTTGGTTTTGTTTGGTGGCGGAGCTCATTTTGTTTGGCATACATTTTAAGTGAAAAATCTGACTCTCAGCAGAATTCCGTTACCATTGAATTGCCCATACGTGGACCAGTGTTAGAAAAAGATATGGGTAAAGAACACCATGCTGTAACTTTACTGCAGCTGACTGGGAGCATGCTCACACATGACCTACATCAGGGGAAGATTAAAGTGATGCGTCATCTGTATCTTGAATTTATAAACTGTTAACGCTTCATGTATATGGCATGCAGACACATTCACTTTTTAAATGCATCAATTAATGATGCAAGAAATGGGGGAATTCTGAGAATATGCGACAAGAATAGACCCATGTCTCTCAAGTATTGATGATGGATAAAAAGTAATACAGGATATATCTGAGACCAAAAAGCAGCAGCAGGTAGCCTAGTGGTTAGAGTGTTGGACTAGTAACCGAAAGTGGACTAGTAACCGAAAGGTTGCAAGATCGAATCCCCGAGTTGACAATGTAAAAAGCTGTCATTGAAAATAAGAATTTGTTCTTAACTGACTTGCCTAGTTAAATAAAAACAAGGATGATAGTCTACATTTGAAAAAATGGAATATTGAAAAATGTGTCTACAACAGCACAGTGAAAGCCTATGCTGTGTTCTTTTCAAATCCATTTCTCAGTGAATGGCTACTCCTTATCTTCAACATACTGTAATAATATACAGTTTGTGTTTACACCTGAGCTTATGGCTGTCTGTCATGTTTGTTGATTGTTTAATTCAGTTTGCAAGAGCCCACGCATAGGCAAACATATTGACCCGTCACTGCCCGTCCCAGTCGAGACAGATTGTCTCTTGCATATTGTATTGATGTTGTTTATGTATATTGTGTGTTTCTATGTTTTTTTTATTAGTGGCAAACTGTCTACTGACTATAAACTGAAGCTGACCAAATTTCAGAGAGTGTTTGCTGAAACGTTAAACGTCAACTTGAACTTCTACTCCACAGTAGATGGGTGACACAATCTACGCCTACTGGTGAGAAAAATAGGTGGGTAAGCACTGATTCACAGTTTGCGGTGAATAAATTAAAGCTTGCCATATTTTCATTGTATTCTTCCGTCAATGTTTGCACCAGCTGTTTGCAACACACTTCTGATCATGTCATCTCTGATTATGTGTCAACTGTAGAGGTTGCCAAGCCCAGCATGTGCTGTATTATTCATAGCAGGGTATTCATTGTCAGGATTTTGTTGGCTCGCAATAAAACGATTTGAACATTGGACACTCATATAGGCCTACCGGGGAGAAAATATTGTATATTGTAACACAAAAATAAAAAATGAACAGCTGTAAACGATTAATCATACTTTACCACTCATGTTCAGAGAAATAATCCACTGTATCATAGAACAGAATCAGGTTTTTAATAGAACACGCAATCCTCACATTGAAGTAGCTGTAGTTGAATTCCAGTTCTCCTTCATACTCTTTCTTTCTCTTTCTCTGTTACGCTCACCTCTTTATTGAGTTGTTGCCTCCAATGGGCTTTTCAGAGTGATTAGGGATGATTTACAATAGCTGGTCCTGGGTGCTAAAGCAATGCTACAGAGTCACTCTAGTTAAGCTGCCTTTGTATAGGCTCCATTAGTGGACTCTAGTAATTAAAGTCGGGCACAGGGATTTCTGATGCTAACGTTATATAAATATTGTTGTTGCTGTTGTTGTTACTTTTGTTATTGTTGCCGTTGTTTTTATAATACATGTGGATGTTTAGAGACATTCACTCCAACAACTTTATGTTGTGGACCTGCTCATAAAGCATATTTTCCTTTTCAACAGGCCCCTTGTTTTGTGGGTGTATAAAGTGTAAGATGCTTTACTATTTGTTAAACAGTCATTTACAAAACAAATCAAATGAAATGTGATTCATCACACCGAATACACGCCGAATACAACAGGTGTGAAATCAGTGTGTCAATGTGCGGAGGCACCGGTGCCGATGTAATGGAGGTAATATGTGCATGTAGGTAGAGTTATTGAAGTGACTATGCATAGATAATAACAGAGAGCACCAGCAGTGTAGAAGGGGGGGAGGGGGGCAATGCAAATAGTCTGGATAGCCATTTGATTACCTGTTCAGGAGTCTTCTGGCATGGGGGTAGAAGCTGTTTAGAAGCATCTTGGACCTAGACTTAGGCGTCGCCTCTGGATGAGCATTTTCCTGTCTGCTTATGGCGGAATACAGCTCATTGAGTGTGGTCTTAGTGCCAACATCGGTCTGTGGTGGTATGTAGACAGCTACGAAAAATACAGATGAAAACTCTCTAGGTTGATAGTGTGGTCTACAGCTTATCATGATATAGTCTACCTCAGGCAAGATATATGCATAGTCCCCCGCCCCATGTCTTACCATAGGCTGCTGTTCTATCCTGCCGATAGAGTGTATAACCTGCCAGCTGTATGTTCTTAATGTCGTCTTTCAGCCACGACTCTGTGAACCATAAGATATTGAAACATTTTATGTCACGTTGGTAGGATATACGTGCTTTTAGTTCATCCCATTCATTTTTCCAGCGATTGAATGTTAGCTAGTAGGACGGAAGACAAAGGCAGATTAGCCACAAAAACTCTTAGTCTAATCTGAGGTGAGTAATCGCAGTTTACGGAAAAAGGAAACCATGCAATAATCTGAGACTGCGCTCAGAAAAATAATCAAATTAGCCGCCATGTTGGAGTCAACAGAAACCAGAAATTACATGATAAATATTAATTTACCTTTGATGATCTTCATCAGAATGCACTCCCAGGAATCCTAGTTCCACAATAAATGCTTGATTTGTTCGATAATGTCTGATTTATGTCCAAGTAGCTTTTTTGTTAGCGTTAGGTACACATATCCAAACGCTCGTGCATTACTTCGGACAAAAACTTCAAAAAGTTATATTACAGGTCAAAGAAACATTTTAAACTAAGTATAGAATCAATCATTAGGATGTTTTTATCATAAATCTTCAATAAAGTTCCAACCGGAGAATTCCTTTGTGTCTAGAGGATGTCATGTGGAATGAGCGTGACCAGGAAAGGGCTCTCTGCCAGTAACCTGACTCATTCAGCTCTTATTCAGTCCCACCACACAGTAGAAGCCTCATTCAAGTTTCTAAAGACGGTTGACATCTAGTGGAATCCCTAGCAACTTCATTCATATCCCAATGTGAATTCAATAGGGCCTGGGTTGAAAATATACCAACCTCAGATTTCTCACTTCCTGTTTGGATTTCTTCTCAGGTTTTTGCCTGTCATATGAGTTTTGTTATACTCACAGACATCATTCAAACAGTTTTAGAAACTTCAGAGTGTTTTCTATCAAATACTAAGAAGAATATATATATTAGCAACTGAGACTGAGGAGCAGGCTGTTTACTCTGGGCACCTTTCATCTAAGCTACTCAATACTGCCCCTGCAGCCATAAGAAGTTAATACAAAGGTAACCCGTCAAGCACAACCGAAGAAACACAATGTTGCCATGAATAAAGGAACATTGGAAAGTGAAATACAGGCAGGAATTCAACAGCAGCAATGTGGCAAATACATAAAGCATGCACTGTTGAGACACTGGGCCCAGGTTGATCAAAGCTTCATTTTTTCACCCTCCATTTAACTCTGCAACATACTAATTATAGCAAAATTAGAAAACAGAACCAGGAGTATAAATGAATGCAAATGGTCATACCCCCGGGGAGCAGGTGGAGTAGAGAGCCAGTCAAGGAGAGCCAGGGCCGCCATTCATGCTGTACTACTTACTGTTTCTTTGCTGCCCTCCCACACTGACGTATGGAGAATACATCTGAAAACATTTATTTTAAAGTCACCCCCTCTCTTTCAGTAAAAAAAAACAAAAAACAAAAAACAAAACAAAACAAAACCAATCAGGAATAACACATCCCAACTTCCAAACCTGGTGAACCTGAGCAGATCAAGCGAGCCAGAGAGAGAGCGGTGAGAGTGAGGTGTAGCACAGAGTTGAACATCGTATTTGCCTACAGTCTTCCCCTTAACATAGGGTGCCTGTGTAAGTTTTAAAAAATGATCTGTTTAGCACATGACAGGCTTCATCAATCAGGAGTGAGGGCTGTATAAGGAGAGACAGTCATATGATCAAAAAGGTGGTGTCTGGCTGAGGCCTTCCTTCCGACCCAGGAACACAGTCTTCCCAGTCAGGTACGTAGCGTTGCACACAAACATCTGACAGCCCCCTCAACCCGCAACCCAACCCAACTGGGAACTACAGCTCTCATTTAGCAAAGTAGGAAGGCTCTTGAAATATTAATAGAATAAAATAAGATTACTCAATATAAGTACTACAGTCAAACATGCCGAGGTCCAATCCGGCCCATGGTGGTTTAAGTAAGAAAAAAAAATATATATATAGATGAAAATACTTAAAAATGACTAAAAACAAATGATACTGGACCTATATTCATACTGTACAGTTTCTTGACTGTCCAGCTCACTAATAATCACTGTGCACAGTCAATGGACCTACAATCATACATTTTCTTGACTGTCCAACTCTTTAATAATCACTAGAAGGTCAGGGATATATTTTCGGCAAATTTTGATGACAAGGAAGTATAACCTTGTTGAAGACCGAATGCACCCCTGGTATATGTCATTCATTTAGAATGTTCAACTTGCGAAACAACAGTATTCATCAGTATATCGAAAATGATGACATGCCAAATCAATATGTACCGTACACCTTCTGTGTGCACTCAAATTACTTGTTGTCTTACTCCCACCTTTGAGAGACGATAGCTTGAGAACAAAAGGAAAAACAGGAATTGACTACCATGCAGCATTTCTAAGGAACAGAAATATATAATTGAACCTCTCCGTGCTATGGACATTTCAGAGATATTCAGCAAAGGATTTTCACCTACTGTACACTACAGTAGCCTCCTGCACAAGGTCTACCCTGCTCTCTCCTCCCACCTGCTCACTTCCTTCTACTGAAGGGGAAGAGGCAGGGCTAACATGAGAAAATATAAAGCCCCTGGGAGAGAAGAGTTCTCTATGGAAGGTTGGATTATGAACCTGTGTTTCATCTGCAGCAGAATGCCCACCATCAACCCCTTCAGCCCTGTCATAGCTGCTGAGAGACAAGTGTGTGCTCTACTCTGCTCTACATCCAGCCAAAAGAGGCCGGGATCGATCTCCCAAACGCAACATTGCAGCTGCGGCGCAAACCACACTCCCTCCCAACTCCAAGCATCTTTCAGAATACCAATTCTGAAGCCCTTGTCTTTTTCAATGGATACACAAGTCTGTAACCCGCCTGCCACAAATTGGATCAGAATCAATTGAGGTTTTCTCCCTCCTGGCAGTGCCTGCAGCCTCTTATTTCAGTGCAATGACTGTGAGTCCGAGGGAGGAACAGAAAGAAAGCAACATCTGGAGGGGGATTTGTTCCTGCTTTTAACTCTCTTTCCTCCCAGTGCAACCCACTATTGAAGTAGATTACTACAGAGCTCCTCAATAACTCCCATACAGCACACTGGGGCTGCCCATCTGTCTGCTCGCCTCGCCTGCCACTGTTTTATCAGTATATTTGGATTGTCTCATTTTTCTTACATCTATTACTCTGTCTCTCTGTCTGTCTACCTTGCTGCCTTTTCACAAGTCCTAGAAATAGCACACATACATAGCACTCTAATTTTAATAAACCTGTTGTGGGTGTGTCCAGGCTTGGCCCCTCACTGGCCAATCAGAATGTGCTCCATGGCTAAATATGTGGTTGCTTCAAGTTGTGTATTGACGGTATTTTATGTATTGCCTTGGAATCAATTCCAATGTTAGTCCATTATAGTTTGTTAAACAGCTTACACAAACGAAATAACAACATCTTGACCGAACCCATCTTTGCTAAATATATTAACTTGAACCTGTTTTCAGTACACATTGTTGTAAGTAATTGCATGGCTTCAATGCGGAAATACTGTATATACTGTACATACTGTAGCATTTGCACTGATATAGAGGCTAGGCCTACTGTAAATTGCATTATGGCTGAGCATCGACATGACAAATGTTGTCAATAAGCAAGATTAAATAAATGCTTGATGAGGCCTAAACAGAGAGCGAATAATTAGAATAAGATTCTAAACAAAACAAAACATGTTTTAAATAGGTTATGTCTAACTACACTTAGATACCATAACAGATTCCCGTGGGCATATAATATTAACACAATGCAGACTATGGAGGGTTTTACGCACATCCAAAATTGTCACAGTAGCTGAACAAAGATCCAATATAAAGAGAAATGGAGAATGTCCACCCACCGTTATACTGCTGCAAAATATAATGTTTTATATAAATATTGGAACCATCTTAAAGATCGCATTCACACAAGAAGTTGCATTGTATGCTTGCCACAAACGTTCTCACTATAAAACCAGGACAGTGAATAATTACTGCCTTAACGCCAGCCGCCGAAAATAGAACCAATAATGTTAAACTAATCTCCAGACAACTATATTGTGGCAATTACTGGACAAAGTGAACGTACCCATTGAAGGTAGTGCTTTCCTGCAGTCAAATGACCAAGTGGCTTCATGGATGGAATGTTGTTCATATTTTTCATAATTTCATAATTAATAAAAACGTTATGTTTCTCTGTCAAACGGTTGTATATTTCGGTCTTCTGTGATGTACAGTTCATTCGGAAAGTATTCAGACCCTTTACTTTTTCCACATTTTGTTACGTTACAGCCTTATTCTAAAATTGCTTAAATTGTTTTTTCCCCCTCATTAATCTACATACAATAACCCATAATGACAAAGCAAAAACAGGTTTGTAGAAATGTTTGCAAATTTATGAAAAATTTAAAACTTAAATGTTACATTTACATAGGTATTCAGACCCATTACTCAGTACTTTGTGGAAGCACCTTTGACAGTGATTACAGCCTCGAGTCTTATTGGGTATGAATCTGCAAGCTTGGCACACCTGTTTCTCCCATTCTTCTCAGCAGATCCTCTCAAGCTCTGTCAGGTTCGATGGGGAGCGTCACTGCACAACTATTTTCAGGTCTCTCCAGAGATGTTCAATCGGGTTCAAGTCCGGGCTCTGGCTTGGCCACTCAAGGAAATTCAGAGGCTTGTCCCGAAGACACTCCTACATTGTCTAGACTATGTGCTTAGGGTTGTTGTCCTGTTGGACGGTGAACCTTTGCCCCCAGTCTGAGGTCCTGAGCGCTGAGCAGGTTTTCATCAAGGATCTCTCTGTACTTTGCTCCGTTCATCTTTCCCGCGATCCTGACTAATCTCCCAGTCCCTGCCACTGAAAAACATCCCCACAGCATGATGCTGCCACCACCATGCTTCATCGTTGGGATGGTGCCAGGTTTCCTCCAGATGTGACGCTTAGCATTCAGGCCAAAGAGTTCAATCTAGGTTTCATCAGACCATAGAATCTTGTTTCTCATGGTCTGAGAGTCTTTAGGTGTTTTTTGGCAAACTGCAAGCGGGCCGTCATGTGCCTTTTTACTGAGAAGTGGCTTCCGTCTGGCCACTCTACTATAATTGGTGGAGTGCTGCAGAGATGTCTGTCCTTCTGGAAGGTTCTCCCATCTCCACAGAGGAACTATGGAGCTCTGTCAGAGTGACCATCGGGTTCTTGGTCACCTCCCTGACCAAGGCCCTTCTTCCCCGATTGCTCCGTTTAGTTGGGAGGCCAGCTCTAGGGAGAGTCTTGGTGGTTCCAAACTTCTTCCATTTAAGAATGATGGACGCCAGTGTGTTCTTGGGGACCTTCAATGCTGCAGAAATGTTTTGGTACCCTTCCCCAGATCTGTGCCTCGACACAATCCTGTCTCGGAGCTCTACGGACAATTTCTTCCACCTCTTTGGCTTGGTTTTTGCTCTGACATGCACTGTCAACTGTGGGATCTTATATAGACAGGTGTGTTCCTTTTCAAATCATGTCCAATCAATTGAATTTACCACAGGTGGACTCCAATTAAGTTGTAGAAACATCTCAAAGATGATCAATGAAAAACAGGATGCAGCTGAGCTCAATTTCGAGTCTCATAGCAAAAGGTCTGAATATTTATGTCAATATGGTATTTCGGTTTTTAAGATTTTATGCATTTGCAAAAAAAAATACTTTGTCATTATGGGGTATTGTGTGTAGATTGATGAGGATTATATATTTTTTAAATTCATTTTATAATAAGTCTTTAACGTAACAAGATGTTGAAAAAGTCATGGGGTCTGACTTTCCGAATGCACTGTATATAACGTGAAATATTGGGATACAAACTCAAAATGTTATACATTTCAACTCTATCTGGCATGGTACAGGTGTCTTCTTTTTTAAAAGACCATTACCATGTGTGTGAGGTGTATACTTTTGTTCCAAAGTAGATTTTTTTAAGACTACCAAGAAACACTCTGTGTGACCCTGATTTAGCCCACTACAGAAATTCATTAAGATTTATCATCACCATCAATATATTGATGAGTCCTTTTGCTTTGAGATTAGACTCTTTATGTGTAAGAAACCCCCTTAGAAATATAATTAGGGTGCTATCTGAAACTCAACAGGTGGAACATTAAAAAACATCATTAATTTTGCCATAAATCACCTACAATCATGAATCCTATATAGGCCTATTTAATTGATTTGTAAAAACACGAGAAACATGAACACACTAGATAGAAATAAGACTCACCAGATCAAAGTCCTTTGATCCCGTTGTTTTGTTTAATTTAGTGTCTGAAGAGAACTTGTGCTGGGGCCCAGAGGAGAAAAAGAACATCTTTTCATTTAATCTAGAAGCAGCTGAGTCATTTTTCATTGCGGGTGACATTTCAAAGCTATCTCCCTCAAAGTTCCAAGTTCAGCCATCAACTCTTGCCCTTATGAAGAGAGATTGGGTGACAATTAGTTGAAAATGTCACCTAGTCTTCCAATACCAGCTGTGTACATTTGTCTTGAGACGTTCTATGGGAGACAACGCTCCTTAGCTAAATGGCACATGCAGTGAATGGGGGAACTGCACTGACAGTGCCTTATATTCTACTATACCTACCATTCAAGCTTATTCAACCATCCAGTGAGGGCTGGCAAGCACGGGACCAAAGCAAGCCAACTAAACATTTAAGCTGTGCCATTTGTTCTTAATCCAAGCAACATTTATTTGCTTTTCAAAGAGAGGAAGGCTGTAGACATTTTGATCCACATCTCTATTGACATACTGTAGGTCTAACAAGTGAAAAAGATGTTGAAAGAAAATTATTTGTTGAAAGAAAATCCTTTTAAGAGGTGTATTTTCTTTCTAGGCTAATATTTTTTTTTAAACTTTTTTTTTTAAATCAAAAAACAAATACAGACGTAGACAAAAACAATAGACGTCTTAACATTTACATACTTTTCAACAAACATTAATGACATCACACTTGCTCATACCCACATGTTCCCACCGTATCAAAACCCAATGTTGTTTCCAGTGCTTGTAAGACTCTACCCCATATGACTTCAGATTGTGTTATGCTGTTTCTGTCTGTAGCCTAAATTTTTCTATATTTAAATAATAAACCATTTGATTCTTCCATGTTCTTAAGGCTGGAGTATCATTGGACCACCAGTATTTAAGTAATAGCTTCGTAAAATATAAGTGCCGAAAATAATATTGTCCAACCCACTGGTGTAGTTTCTAACCATGACGTAATAAAAACATAATTAACAAACATCTCCAGTAGCTCCAATTCCAAATAACAACAAGCCCACAGTAAATAGTTGCACTTCAATGCTGTTCAAATCCTCAATCCAACAATTAAAGTGAAGCCCAAAGTGACCTTGTGTCAGGATTCGAAGGCAACTTCCGGGTATTTCTAGAAAACCAAGGCTGGGATTCAATCAAAGGCACGTTGTTGACAAGCACACTGCACTTGGCAATTAAACGTAATTTACGATTGAGTCAACATCTGCAGCTTTTACCGCGAATGTCGGGAAAACAGACTCTAAAGTGCACATTAGACTGAATCTCAGCCCACCACCCAGATATGTGGCTTAGGCTAGCGAGCACTAGCAAAGGAGGAAAATAAAAAGAGACACTGCAGTACAGTTTAACATTTAACTGCCATATAGGATTTATGGAACAGTCTGTGTCTTCCAAACGATAATAATGATCACAAATAATCTGGGAATATGATGTGACAAGGATGTGTTAAAACAACTGCACTTGTCGAACCTTCCATAATTCTTCTCCATAACACTTCTGACTGAGGTTATGTCTCAAAAGGCACACTATTCCCTTTATAGTGCATTACTTTTGACCATAGAGCGCTGGCCAAAACTAGTCCACTATATAGGGAAAAGGTTGTCATTTGAGATGCCGCCTATATCTGCTTTCGTGCGGACCTGCAGTATTGTTGTTTTTCCTAAACTGAATCCGTCAGTGATAACCAAATTGTATTCTGAGCTGTGTTCTCAGAGGACATGTGGGTACAGGATTGCATTCATGAGTAGTGAGTGGTTTGTGTCACAAATGGTACCCTATTCCCTATGTAGTGCACTACTTTTGATCTGGGCCTTTTGGACTCAGTAGTGCACTATTTAGGGAATAGGGTACCATTTGGGACGTATTGTGGTGTAAGTGAACACACGTTCATGCATACTATCCTTTCAAATGTGTCTGCAGCAGCATCTGATCTCCTCCAAGAATGAGACAGGGGGAATGTTCCCCACTGTTTGGTTTATGGATTGCATTCTAAAATATTGTTATCCCTTGTTTTATTTTAGCATAACCCTGCCGCCACCAGCACATATGAGAGGATTGCATTTCGAAATAGCATTGTTTTCTGTTTGTGGTGTAGCATTACCTCTGTTCTGTGAATACAAAGATAAGTTGTTTGAATAGTTTTGTAATTTTGGGGGCCAAAGGCATAGTCTCACTACAGCAAAATGGTTGGTCCTGCCTCTACTCAGTGAAAATGTCATTCCCTAGCAGTCCAATCCAGTAATAAAGTAATATCTAATCGGATATGCATCTTCACATGCAAGACTCTATTAAATGCATTTGAGAATTCCCCACTGTATAGAATAATGGCTTTACGAATAATTGCTTCATTTCTAACATATTTAATAAATATATTTAGTTGAATAGCATGGTTCCTCTTGATTAATGGGCACATTAGGATGGCTCTCTTTCCCACTTGATCCCCAGGCAGAAGGGCCGTGCACTAAACTTTGGGGGAAGCAGGTGTTCAAAATAAAAAATGGCAGCTCCCCCCAAAAGATAAGTAATTAATAACTCACAATTCATACCACTGCCTCTGTAGCCAAAATGTCAACATATAAGCCTATATATTTTCTGAAGCAACACTCACTCATCACACATTGTAAGCAAGCTAGTGCCAGTGACTCCTAGGCCTCGAAATGATGCTAGATGATTGACGGAAAGAAAGGCTATCAGCTGATCAGAGTGAATGATGATGCAAATATGCTAGCTAGCTAGCTAGTTATCTGTGCTGTCCAAACAACAAATTTTACTTGATTTTAGTTTGTTCTGCTGCTGACAACTGCCTCTGTCTCAGAGTGTGCAAAGCTCTCATCAAGGCATAGGTTGGCTACTTTGAAGTATCTAAAATATATTTAGATTTGTTCAACTTTTTTGGTTACTAGATGATTCCATATGTGTAATGTCATAGTTTTGATGTCTCCACTATTACTCTCCATAGTATAAACTAGTAAAAATAAAGAAAAACCATTCAATAAGTAAAAACACCAGTCTCAACGTCAACAATGGAGAGGCAACTCCGGGATGCTGGCCTTCTAGGCAGAGTTCCTCTGTCCAGTGTCTGTGTTTTTTACCATCTTAATATTTAATTTTTATTGGCCAGTCTGAGATATAGCTTTTTCTTTGCAACTCTGCCTAGAAGGCCAGCATCCCGGAGTCGCCTCGTCACTCTTGACGTTGAGACTGGCGTTTTGCGGGCACTATTTAATGAAGCTGCCAGTTGAGGACTTGTGAGGCGTCTGTTTCTCAAACTAGACACTCTAATGTATTTGTTCTTTTGCTCAGTTGTACACCAGGGCCTCCCACTCCTCTTTCTATTTTGGTTAGGGCCAGTTTGCGCTGTTCTGTAAAGGGAGTAGTACACAGCGTTGTACGAGATCTTCAGGTTCTGGGCAATTTCTCACATGGACTAGCCTTAATTTCTCAGAACAAGAATAGATCGACGAGTTGCAAAAGAAAGGTCTTTGTTTCTGGCCATTTTGAACCTGTAATCGAACCCACAAATGCTGATGCTCCAGATACTCAACACAGAAGGCCAGTTTAATTTCTTCTTCAATCAGCGCAATAGTTTTCAGCTGTGCTAACATAATTGCAAAAGGGTTTTCTAATGATCAGTTAGCCTTTTAAAATGATAAACTTGGATTAGCTAACACAACATGCCATTGGGACACAGGTGTGATGGTTGCTGATAATGGGCCTCTGTATGCCTATGTAGATATTCCATTAAAAATCAGCAGCAATTCCAGCTACAATATTAATTTACCACATTAACAATGTCTACAAAGTATTTCTGATCAATTAGACAAAAAAATTGCTTTTCTTTCAAAAACAAGGACATTTCTAAGTGACCCCAAACCTTTGAACACTAGTGTATATATACGCTAGTGTTTATATACAGTGCAGTGAAAAAGTATTTGCCTACTTTTCTATATTTTTGCATATTTTTGATACTGTACTGAATGTTATCAGATCTTCAACCAAAACCTAATATTAGATAAACGGAACCTGAGTTTACAAATATAAAAAAATAGATACTTATTTTGTTTATTTCATTAACAAAGTTATGCAACAACCAATTCCCCGGTGTGAAAAATGTATTGCGCCCTTACACTCAATAACTGGTTGTGCCACCTTTAGCTGCAGTGACTGCAACCAAATGCTTCCTGTAGTTGTTGATCAGTCTCTCACATCGCTGTGGAAGAATTTTGTCCCAGTCTTGAATGCAGAACTGCTTTAACTCAGCGACATTTGTGGGTTTTCAAGCATGATCAGATTCAATCAAATCTGTCATTCTGCCCCTGAATAAGGCAGTTAATCCATTGTTCCTAAACCGTCATTGAAAATAAGAATTTGTTCTTAACTGACTTGCCTAGTTAAATAAAGGTAAAACATTTCTTTTTTAAACATACATTTTTTTTTTAAATGAACTACTCGTTTCAAGTGCTGCCACAACATCTCAATTGGGATTAGGTTTGGACTTTGACTAAGCCATTCCAAAACTTCAAATGTGTTGCTTTTTAGCAATTTTCATGTGGACTTGATTGTTTGTTTTGGATCATTGTCTTGCTGCATGACCCAGTTGCACTTTAGCTTCAGCTAATAGACTGATGGCTTGACATTCTGTATAATTATGCCCTACTAAGACACTTTATGTTAGTGTTTCTTTCATTTTGGCTGTTACCTGAAGTTAGACAAGCTAGCTACTCTAACTTGATTGACAGCCTGCTTCTTGGTAGCTACAGTAGTTATGAGGATGGGAAGCCAACTTCATAAAATTGCTATCACATCAGTGAATGCACTGTTGCTATTTACTTGCACGCAGGGATATATGAATGAACAAACAATTTGAAACATTTCCCAGACCCTTTCCAAGTTCTCATTTCACAAGCAGCTGCTGCTGGGGAGGGATCAGGAGCAGGGAACTGAAAACTGGGAAGAAAGATGGTCTATAAACACCCTTTGGAAGGAGGGTTACAGGGATTTTTCTCCCATGTAATTTATCTGACGTCAGGCTAAATTGGATGGAAGCTTTATGCACCCTCAAAATGTATCTAAGTGCAAAACAAACTATGGGGAAGTCAATTTACTTAAGAATTAGAGCATTAAAACCAAGCAACCCAGAATTAATTAAAGGGATACTTTGTTAAAATAATTCAGTCGGATGAACTTCTGGATACTATTTTATGTCTCTGCTTCCAGTATGAAGAAAGTTAGCAGTGGCTCATGAAACTATCTCTAACTAGCGTTAGCACAGTAACTATACATCTATGGTAACAGCTGTGATTTTGCTAACGCTAGTTACAGTGCATTCAAAAAGTATTCAGACCCCTTGACTATTTCCACTTTGTTACATAACAGCCTTATTCTATGTATAAAATTATTTTTGGACCCACCAAGACTCTTCCTAGAGCTGGCCGCCCGGCTAAACTGAGCAATTGGGGGAGATTGGCCTTGGTCAGAGAGGTGACCAAGAACCCGATGGTCACTCTGACAGAGCTCCAGAGTTCCTCTGTGGAGATGGGAGAACCTTCCAGAAGGACAACCATATCTGCAACACTTCACCAATCAGGCCTTTATGGTAGAGTGGCCCGACGGAAGCCACTCCTCAGTAAAAGGCACATGATATCCCTCTTGGAGTTTGACAGAAGTCACCTAAAGATTCTCTGGTCTGATGAAACCAAGATTGAACTCTTTGCCCTGAATGCCAAGCATCACGTCTGGAGGAAACCTGGCACCATCCCTACAGTGAAGCATGGTGGTAGCAGCATCATGCTGTGGGGATGATTTTCAGCATCAGGGACTGAGAGTAGTCAGGATCGAGGCAAAGATGAACGGAGCAAAGTACAGAGAGATCATTGATCAAAACCTGCTCCAGAGCACTCAGGACCTCAGACTGCGGCAAAGGTTCACCTTCCAACAGGACAATGACCTTAAGCACACAGCCAAGACAACACAGGAGTGGCTTCAGGACAAGTCTCTGAAATGTCCTTGAGTGGCCCAGCCAGAGCCCAGACTTTCTAAAAACCTGTTTTTGCTCAGTCTTTATGGGGTATTGTTTGTAGATTGATGGGGGAAAAACAATCGTATACATTTTTTAATAAGGCTGTGACGTAACAAAATGTGGAAAAATTCAAAGGGTCTGAATACTTTCCGAATGCACTGTAAACATGTTTGTGAGAGTCTCACCTTTCCACAGAAGGGGTCATACCAGTGTGTAGCCCAAACTGTTCGGAAGCTACAGACAGAAGTCTGCAGATCGGCTGTACCAACTTCAGAAGAGTCCCAAGACGCTTGTGAGGGTCGTAGAGAAAAACGGAGAACACCAACGTGTTTGTGAGAGTCTCATCATTATAGTTTACTCAAGACACATTATCTTCAAACATATTTTAGATGCTTTTCACTGACAGATGCAACTCAATCGGCTAGACATATTGTAACATGCTGCCCAAATTGTGGCCTTCCCAAATAGGCATGGGCCTACACACTTGTGATTTGAAACAATCCACAGCTATTTTTTTTAAATAAGCCATTGATCCTCTGTCGCAAAATCAATCTCTCTGGTGTAGTATTTTGAATGTTTCTATTTAGACAGGAGTAATTATATAATTTGAGAAAAGCATCTATTTACTTTAGGGCAGGTTTTCCCAAACTGGGGTACACATATCCCCACAGGGGTATGCACAATGCAGTCGGGGGTACACCAAATAAAAATGTGATTCACATTTTTACAAAAAAAAAAATACATATATATATATATATATGCCCCCTTACCCGTGAAAGCCCCGAACAACAGACAGGAACGTTGGACCATCAAAGAGGTGCAAATATGATGAGAACTACATTGATTTGGGGTTCACTTATATTGGGAGTAGTGCCTTTCCTCAGCCACAGTGTGTTGCAAAAGTACTATCTCACAACTCGATGAAACCTTCATTCTTGCGCAGACATTTAGAAACAAAACATGCCAATTAGAAAAATAAGCCACGGGAGTTTTTTGAGCGAGAATTAAGATGACATTCGAGTAGTAAAACATGTATAAAGGCAATATATATCATTAATAAGAAGGGTCTAGAAGTGTATTATATATATATTTTTTATTTTACCTGTGTCATTATTGGATAAAAAGACGTGCCCATTTTAAGCGCAATATTTTGTCACGAAAAGATGCTCGACTATGCATGGAATTGACAGCCTTGGAAAGACACAACTCTGACGTCTCCAAAACTGCAAAGATATTAGCTGTGAGTGCCCCAGAACTAATGCAACAGGCGAAACCAAGATGAAGTTTCATACAGGAAATGCCCCAGATTCTGAAGGCGCTGTGTTCCAATGTCTCCTTATATGGCTGTGAATGCGCCAGGAATGAGCCCGCGCTTTCTGTCTATTCCCCGAGGTGTCTGCAGCATTGTGACGTGTTTGTAGGCATATCATTGGAAGATTGACCATAAGAGACTACATTTACCTGGTGTCCCGCCCGGTGTCCTGTGTGCGTAATCTGTAGGTCCATGCGCGTTCCATTTCTTCAGAACAGAAAGTAAAATGCCACGATGGATTTTATCGTCGATAGATATGTGAAAAACACCTTGAGGATTGATTCTAAATATCGGTTTGCCATGTTTCTGTCGATATTATGGAGTTAATTTGGAAAAAAGTTTGTGTTTTAATGACTTATTATTTTATTTTTTTCCTTACCCAAACGCGATGAACAAAACGGAGCGATTAGTCAACACAAATAATATTTTTTGTAAAAACGGAACATTTGCTATCTAACAGAGTCTCCTCATTGAAAACATCTGAAGTTCTTCAAAGGTAAATTATTTTATTTGAATGCTTTTATGGTTTTTGTGTAAATGTTGCCTGCTGAATGCTAACGCTAAATGCTACGCTAAATGCTACGTTAGCTATCAATACTGTTACACAAATGCTTGTTTTGCAATGGTTGAGAAGCATATTTTGAAAATCTGAGATGACAGTGTTGTTAACAAAAGGCTAAGCTTGAGAGCAAATAGATTAATTTCATTTCATTTGCGATTTTCATGAATAGTTAACGTTGCGTTATGGTAATGAGCTTGAGGCTGTAGTCACGATACCGGATCCGGGATGGCTCGACGCAAGAAGTTAAGAACAAATTCTTATTTTCAATGACGGCCTAGGAACAATGGGTTAACTGCCTGTTCAGGAGGAGAACAACCTTGTCAGCTCAAGGGTTTGAACTTGCAACCTTCTGGTTACTAGTCCAACCCTCTAACCACTAGGCTACCCTGCCGCCCCCATGGTGAGGTACCAAGTGGCTAGGTCAGGCAAGCCCCATACTATTGTGGATGACTTCATTCTTCCTGCTGGTGGGGACAATGCTGGGGGAAAAGTCAAAAAAACTATACAAACACTGCCTTCATCAAACAACACTATTTCACGACGCATCAGTGACATGGAAGGAGATGTTTTGAACAATTACTGCTTTGCATACAAGCCAGGGAATTTTATGCATTACAGCTGGATGAGTCAACAGAAGTGGCGGGCCTAGTACATCTCCTGGTATATGTCCGTTACGTTTATGGGGGGTCAATTAAGGAAGACATCCTCTTCTGCAAACCATTGGAAACCAGGACAACAGGAGAGGATATTTTTTAAGTACTGGACAGCTTTGAGACATCAAATATACTTTGGTGGTCAATGTGTTGGTATCTGTACTGATAGCGCAAAAGCCATGGCAGGGAGACATAGTGGAGTAGTAACGCGCGTGCATGCAGTTGCTCCCACCGCCACTTGGGTACATTGCAGCATCCACTGAGAGGCTCTTGCTGCCAAGGGAATGCCTGACAGCTTGAAAGACATTTTGGACACTACAGTGAAAATGGTTAACTTTGTTAAAAGTAAGGCCCCTGAACTATTGTGTATTTTCTACACAATGCAATGATATGGGAAGTGACCATGTAACACCTTTACAACATACAGAAGCGCTGGTTTTCAAGGGGCAAAGTATTGACATGTTTTTTTAAAATTGAGAGACGAGTTTAAAGTATTATTTACTGACCATATTTTTCACTTGTCTCACCGCTTGAATGATGACGAGTTTCTCCAACGACTGCCCTATCAGGGTGATATTTTTTCTCATTTGAATAATCTTAATCTAGGATTACAGGGACTCTCCGCAACTATATGCAATGTGCGGGACGAAATTGAGGCTATGATTGAGAAGTTGGAGCTCTTCTCTGTTTGCATTAACAAGGACAAAACACAGGTCTTTCCATCATTGTATGATTTTTTTGTGTGCAAATGAACTCAAGTTTACGTACAATGTCAAATGTGATATAGCGAAGCACCTGAGTGAATTGGGTACGCAATTACGCAGGTACTTTCCCGAAACGGATGACACAAACAACTGGATTCGGTATCCCTTTCATAACCTGCAACCAGTTCACTTACCAATATCTGAACAAGAGAGCCTCATCAAAATTGCAACAAGTGGTTCTGTGAAATTTGAGTTTAATCAGAAGCCTCTGCCAGATTTATGGATTGGGCTGCTCTCAGATTATCCTGCCTTGGCAAATCGCGCTGTTAAAACACTGATGCCCTTTGCAACCACATACCTATGTGAGAGTCACAATTCAACGGCTCAGACACGAGAGGTATGTGGCAGGTGTGACGGAAGAATCAGAATTAGATGGGTAACATAGATAATTAAGATGTCTTATCTGCATAATATGCTTATGTGATATACTTGTTATTAGAATGTATCCCTTCAGACTCTGGTGTTGGCAGTTGCACTTCTTCCCTCAGCTGGGGCTCAGTCATCTGGGGCCCAGAGAGGGGAGGGGTCAGGCTTGTCTTTCACATGTTCCTGGTGCTATGCAGAATATCAGAAAGGGAAGAGGACAGGAGGGAACATTGTCTTCATATGTGAATGTGTCTTTACCTATTCTTAAACCATGTGAAGGCATGGCGTGATTAATTACTTGTCTCCACAATGTCTGTGCTCTAGTCACTCCCTTCTTTGGCATTGGGGGATGTGTGTGGTAGTGTCTGGAACCATTGTATGTCGTCTCTGATGTTGCACTTATCCTGGGTTAATGTATGACCTAGAGGCTCACTCCCCTCAGTGAGTTTGTCCAGGAGTGGGATCAAGAAGGGGTTTTACTTGAGATGGGAGTATCTGGAGTTGACGATTGATTTATGCCATTGGATGAGTTGGTGTTTTTGTGCTATGAAATACCAGGAACGAGATCTGAACCTCGTCTTAGGGGCCAAACTGAACGATAATTTATAGCGAATGCTATCTGGCTACGGGATACTCCTTTCTCGTTTAAAAAGTCTCACCTTGTGACCCGTTCAAAACATCTGTGGTTTGTTATGTCGACTAGGGGGTGGATCTTTGCTATAAAAGATCTCAGTAGCCTTTGTGTTGTGGCTCTCAACAAATCATCGAAGAGACTATGGTTCGTCGACAAGCCATCGCTATTAAAGATTTAGTTGTGTGATAAGTTTGTCTCTCCTCATTTGATAATACAGCAATTAACCACCACACAGGGTCTACAGTCAATCACAGACTACAAGAAGAAAACCAGCGCCGCTGTTCATCGACTACAGCTCAGCATTTAACACCATAGTACCCTCCAAACTCCTCATTAAGCTCAAGACCCTGGGTCTCGACCCCGGCCTGTGCAACTGGGTCCTGGAATTTCTGACGAGCCACCCCCAGGTGGTGAGGGTAGGAAACAATATCTCCACCTGCTGATCCTCAACACTGGGGCCCCACAAGGGTGCATTCTCAGCCCTCTCCTGTACTCCCTGTTCACCTATGACTGCGTGGCCATGCTCGCCTCCAACTCAATCATCAAATTTGCAGACGACACTACAGTAGTAGGCTTGATTACCAACAACGACGAGATGGCCTACAGGGAGGAGGTGAGGGCCCTCGGAGTGTGGTGTCAGGAAAATAACCTCACACTCAACGTCAACAAAACAAAGGAGATGATCGTGGACTTCAGGAAACAGCAGAGGGAGCACCCCCCTATCCACATCAACCGGACAGTAGTGTAGAAGGTGGAAAATTGTAAGTTCCTCTGCGTACATATCACAGACAAACTGAAATGGTTCACTCAGACAGACAGCATGGTGAAGAAGGCGCAGCAGCGCCTCTTCAACCTCAGGAAGCTGAAGAAATTCGGCTTGTCATCAAAAGCACTCACAAATGTCTACAGATGCACAATCGAGAGCATACTGTCGGGCTGTATCACCGCCTGGTACGGCAACTGCTCCGCCCACAACCGTAAGGCTCTCCAGAGGGTAGTGAGGTCTGCACAACACATCACCGGGGGCAAACTCCAGGACACCTACAGCACCCGATGTCACAGGAAGCCCAAAAAGATCATCAAGGACAACAACCACCCGAGCCACTGCCTGTTCACCCCGCTATCGTCCAGAAGGCGAGGTCAGTACAGGTGCATCAAAGCTGGGACCGAGAGACTGAAAAACAGCTTCTCTCACAAGACTATCAGACGGTTAAACAGACATCACTAACATTGAGTGGCTGCTGCCAACATACTGACTCAAATCTCTAGCCAGTTTAATAATTACAAATTGGATGTAATAAATGTATCACTAGTCACTTTAAACAATGACAATTTATATAATGTTTACATACCCTACATTACTCATCTCATATGTATATACTGAACTCTATACCATCTACCACATCTTGCCTATGCAGTTCGGCCATCGCTCATCCATATATTTATATGTACCGGTACATATTCCTATTCATTCCTTATGCACACACACAATTGTAAGGTAGTTGTTGTGAAATTGTTAGATTACTTGTTAGATATTACTGCACGGTCGGAACAAGAAGCATAAGCATTTCGCTACACTCACATTAACATCTGCTAACCATGTGTATGTGACCAATAAAATTTGATTTGATTTGAGTGGATTTTCGGCCTTCGCTAGCATGAAAACGAAATACAGGCACAGACTGTGTGTGGAAAATGATTTAAGACTGAGACTCTCTCCAATACAACCCAACAGTGAAATTTGATTTGATTTGATTTGACAATGCGGAGTTATGTGCATCCTTTCAAGCTCATGCATCTCATTAACCTGTGGTGAGTTATTCACAATTTCGATGAACAAGTAACATTTTATACGTTAGATGGCAAAATTATTGATTACTATTATATTATTATTTGTGCCCTGGTCCTATAAGAGCTCTTTGTCACTTCCAACGAGCCGGCTTGTGACAAAAACAAATTCTTATGTTTAATAAATATATCGTATAGTGTGTGTGTGGCAGGCTTACAAATGATGGCAAAAAACAACATTTGAGAGTGCACTGATCCTGGTGCTAGAGGGGGTACGCAGCTGAATATTGAAGGTTTGTAGGGGTACGGGAATATAAATAGTTTGTGAACCACTGCTTTAGGGGAAGCCAGCATCCTAACAGTGCAATGTGCATCCGCCAACATTCCTTTCCAGTATGCAAGAGCAGTGGCGACCCGTCATTCAGTGCAGGTAAGGTAAAGCACTACGTCACAGCCAAATCTACGGGTAGAACTCGAAAATTCAAGTCCCTTGGGGGCTGCCATAGAATTACATGAAAAAAATAAAATAAATATCAAGGTCATTGGTCATTGGTCATTGGTCAGATAAAATGTCACCAAATAATGTTATGTCTACCATAGCTTTGATTAGACTGATCATGTCAACGTCATACTTTCAAAATCTTAGCTAGCAAGCTAGCAGTCATCCTCGTGAATCGAGTCGATAATCTGCTATTAAATCTTTTTCAATCCTTGTCATATGAAGAGAAATTATAGATAAAACCTATCTGTGCTCATCGGCCATTGGAGTCGGAAGTTTGCATAAACTTAAGTTGTAGCCACTAAAACTCGTTTTTAAACCACTCCACAAATTTCTAAACAAACTATGGTTTTGGCAAGTCTGTTAGGACATCTACTTTGTGCATGACACAAGTCATTTTTCCAACAATTGTTTATAGACAGATTATTTCACTTATAATTCACTGTATCACAATTCCAGTGGGTCAGAGGTTTACATACACTAAGTTGACTGTGCCTTTAAACAGCTTGGAAAATTCCAGAAAATTATGTCATGGCTTTAAAAGCTTCTGATGGGCTAATTGTATGGGGAAAAAAGGGTGATGCTTGCAAGCTGAAGAACACCATCCCAAACGTGAAGCACGGGGGTGGCAGCATCATGTGGTGGGGGTGCTTTGCTGCAGGAGGGACTGGTGCCCTTCACAAAATAGATGGCATCATGAGATAGGACAATTATGTGGATATATTGAAGCAACATCTCAAGACATCAGCCAGGAAGTTAAAGCTTGGTCGCAAATGGGTCTTCCAAATGAACAATGACCCCAAGCATACTTCCAAAGTTGTGGCAAAATGGCTTAAGGACAACAAAGTGAAGGTATTGGAGTGGCCATCACAAAGCCCTGACCTCAATCCTATAGAAAATCTTTGGGCAGAACTGAAAAAGCGCGTGTGAGCAAGTAGGCCTACAAACCTGACTCAGTTACACCAGCTCTGTCAGGAGGAATGGGCCAAGATTCACCCAACTTATTGTGGGAAGCTTGTGGAAGGCTACCCCAAACATTTGACCCAAGTTAAGCAATTGAAAGGCAATGCTACCAAATACTTATTGATTGTATGTAAACTTCTGACCCACTGGGAATGTGATGAAGAAATAACAGCTGAAATAAATCATTCTCTCTACTATTATTCTGACATTTCACATTCTTAAAATAAAGTGGTGATCCTAACTGACATAAATCAGGGAATTTTTACTTGGATTAAATGTCAGGAATTGTGAAAAACTGAGTTTAAATGTATTTGGCTAAAGTGTATGTAAACTTCCGACTTTACACAGAAACTTGGAAATCACAAATTTAACAATGAGAGGTTTGGAAGGAATCAGTGGCAAACTGCAAGCGCTGCCAAACAATCACTAGCCTGCTATTCAGTGGAGTGGGTGTGCGGTCCAAATCTGGGTTTATTATTCTCTTTTACAAGCTTAAAAGGATAAACATTCAACACCATGGGCCATAAAAGATTGAAAATATTCGCCATTCTGTCAACTAAGCATGACTACTGGCGCGTTCAAAACAACTGGAAACTCAGAACTGGGAAATCTCCGACTTCAGTGAGATTTTTTGCTAGCGTGTAGTTAACTCAGCTAGCCCCATTGAGACTGTGTCTGTGCCTCGATCTAGATTGAGCAAAACAAAACATGGCAGTGTTCGCCTCAGCTATATCACTGGAATAAAGACCTCCTCCATTATTGAAAGAGATTGTAATATGTCACATTTCAAAATAGGGATACTTAATGTTAGATCCCTCACTTCCAAGGCAGTTATAGTCAATGAACTAATCACTGATCATAATCTTGATATGATTGTCCTGACTGAAACATGGCTCAAGACTGATGCATTTACTGGGTTAAATGAGGCCTCTCCTTCTGATACACCTGTGAACATATCCCCCGCACATCCTGCAAAGGTCGAGGTGTTTTTCCTCATAATCCTGGACTATCGGACCACCATCTTGCTATGTTTGCAATCGCAACAAATAATCTATTCAGACCCCAACCAAGGATGTACTATAAATTCTCGGACAACCCAAAGATTCCTAGATGCCCTTCCAGACTCCCTCCACCTACCCAAGAATGTCGGAGTACAAAAATCGGTTAACCATCTAACTGAGGATCTAAATTTAACCTTGCGTGATACCGTAGATGCAGTCGGACACCTAAAAACATTTGTCACAAGACATTTGCTCCCTGGTACACAGACAATGCCAGAGCCATGAAGCAAGCTTCCAGAAAATTGGAATGGAAATGGTGCTTCCACCAAACTGTAAGTCTTCCAACTAGCTTGGAAAGACAGTAGCGTGCATTATCAAAGAGCCCTCACTGTTGCTCGCTCATCCTATTTTTCTAACTATTGAGGAGAATAAGAACAATCCAAAATGTATTTTTGATGCTGTTGCAAAGCTTACTAAAAAGCTGTGTTCAACAAGAGAGGATAACATTCACTTCAGCAGTGATACATTCATGAACTTCCTAGATGAAAAGATCATGATCATTAGAAAACAAATTACGGACTCCTTTTTGAATCTGCATATTTCTCCAAAAGAATGTGGATGTGCCTGCCCTTGATCTGTCATTTTGCCTGCCCCCTGTTCTAGTAATAAACTTTTGTTACTTCGACACAGTCTGCATCTGGATCTTCTCCTGAAACCTGATAGTACGAACTGGCCATGACTGACCCAGCAGACTCAGACCAGCTCCACAATGTTTTCTCCCTGCAAAGAGCCACCATTGGAAGACACGAGGAGTTACTTAAATGTCTTATGGAGGGACTCCATACCTTGGCAGAACGCCATGACCAGGCGTTCGATACAGTACTGGAGCAATTTTGCGGGTTCCCCACTGGACAGTGGGTCAACACCCATAATTTCCCAGCCTACCCCAGTGTCCCGAGAACCGCTTACCTCCTCTGGAGCGCTACGATGGAGATTCTGGAACCTGCCGGGCTTTTCTCTCCCAGTGCTCCCTCATTTTCAAGCTGCAGCCTTCTTCGTTCCGCTCGGTCCACTCGAAGATAGCTTACATCATAACGCTGATGTCCAGGGGGGCACTCGTCTGGGCCACAACGGTGTGGGAGCAACAGTCCGCCATCTGCCTCAGTCTGAAGGAGTTCGTGGAGGAAGTTGGGAAAGTGTTTGATTCTCCGTTGTCCGGGAGAGAGGCTGCTCGTAAGCTGATCCAGCTGCATTAAGACTCCCGTAGTGTGGCAGACTATGCAGTGGATTTTCGAACGTTGGTGGCTGAGTGTGCCTGGAACCCTGAAGCATTGTTCAATATGTTCCTGCACGGAATATCGGAGGAAGAAAAGGACGAGTTTGCATCCCGAGAACTACTGACGAATCTCGACTCACTCATTGCCTTGACCATTCGGATCGATGGGCGACTACAGGAGCGAAAGAAGGAGAGGAGGTACGATTTCACTCACTTGCCCAAGGCTTCCACCTCGCCTCTGAGACATCCTGGAAGTCCCCGACAGCTAAGTTGAGGCTACATGAGTTTCCCCGAGAGTCTCTGAAGTCTGCCAATTCACCTCTTCCAGAGCCAATGCAACTAGGCAGAGCTAGGCTATCCCCAGCCAAATGGCTATACAGGTCTAACATGATTAGTTGCCTGTATTGCGGGACTACTGGTAATTTCATGACCACCTGTCCACTAAAAGACCAGGCTCACCGGTAGGAGCAAGTACTCTGGTGGGCCATATGTAGAACTTTCATTGCCTGAAGTCAGCACAGCCTGCCCCGGGACATCTTCCTGGGGTCTCGGAAGGTGCCCCGGGCCTCAACGCCATTCCCGCTTAGTACCAGGACCTCCGGGAGGTGTTCAGTAAGGTTTGGGCCACTTCACTTCTGCCGCACCGACCCTATGACTGCGGGATTGACCGTCTCTCAGGCATCACTCCACCCTGGGGATGACTGTACTCTCTGTAGGGTCTGGAGACCAAGGCTATGGAGACCTATATCAAAGAATATCCTATTTTTCCAAATTAATTGAGGAAAATAAGAACAATCCAAAATGTGTTTTTGATACTGTCGCAAAGCTAACTAAAAAGCAGCATTCCCAAGAGAGGATGGCTTTCACTTCAGCAGTGATAAATTCATGAACTTCTTTGAGGATAAGATCATGATCATTAGAAAGCTAATTACGGGCTCCTATTTAAATCTGTGTATTCCTCCAAAGCTCAGTTGTCCTGAGTCTGCACAACTCTGCCAGGACCTAGGATCAAAGGAGACACTCAAGTGTTTTAGTACTATATCTCTTGACACAATGATGAAAATAATCATGGCCTCTAAACCTTCAAGCTGCATACTGGACCCTATTCCAACTAAACTACCGAAAGAGTTGCTTCCTGTGCTTGGCCCCCGTATGTTGAAAATAATAAACGGCTCTCTATCCACTGGATGTGTACCACACTCATTAAAAGTGGCAATAATAAAGCCTCTCTTGAAAAATCCAAACCTTGACACAGAAAATATAAAAAACGATCGGGTCTATATCGAATCTCCGAATCCTCTCAAAAGAAATTGAGAAAGCTGTTTTGCATCTACTCACTGCCTTCCTGAAGACAAACAATGTATTTGAAATGCTTCAGTCTGGTTTTAGACCCCTTCATAGCACTGAGACTGCACTTGTGAAGGTGGTAAATGACCTTTTAAGGGCGTCAGACTGAGGCTCTGTATCTGTCCTCATGCTCCTAGACCTTAGTGCTGCTTTTGATACTATCGATCACCACATTCTTTTGGGGAGATTGGAAACCAAAATTGGTCTACACAGACAAGTTTTGGCCTGGTTTAGTTATTATTTGTCGGAAAGATATCAGTTTGTCTCTGTGGATGGTTTGTCCTCTGACAAATCAACTGTAAATGTTGGTGTTCTTCAAGGTTCTGTTTTAGGACCACTATTGTTTTCATCGTATATTTTACCACTTGGTGATGTCATTCAGAAACATAATGTTAACCTTCACTGCTATGCGGATGACACACAGCTGTACATTTCGATGAAACATGGTGAAGCCCCAAAATTGCCCTTGCTGGAAGCCTGTGTTTCAGACATAAGGAAATGGATGGCTGCAAATGTTATACAAAACAGAGATGCTTGTTCTAGGTCCCAAGAAACAAAGAGATCTTCTGTTGAATCTAACAATTAACCTTGATGGTTGTACAGCCATCTCAAATAAAACTGTGAAGGACCTTGGCGTTACTCTGCAACCTGATCTTTCTTTTGACGAACATATCAAGACTGTTTCAAGGACAGCTTTTTCCCATCTATGTAACATTGCAAAAATCAAAAAATTGATGCAGAAGAATTAATCCATGCTTTTGTCACTTCTAGGTTAGACTACTGCAATGCTCTACTTTCCGGCCACCCGGTTAAAGCATTAAATAAACTTCAGTTAGTGCTAAACACGGCTGATAGGATCTTGACTAGAACCAACAAATGTGATCATATTACTCCAGTGCTGCCTCAGGACTACCTGGGCTGATGACTCCTTGCTGTCCCCAGTCCACCTAGCCGTGCTGCTGCTCCAGTTCAAATTGTTCTGCCTGTGGCTATGGAACCCTGACCTGTTCACCAGACGTGCTACCTGTCCCAAACCTGCTGTTTTCAACTCTCTAGAGACAGCAGGAGCGGCAGAGATACTCTTAATGATTGGCTATGAAAAGCCAACTGACATTTACTCCTGAGGTGCTGAACTGTTGCACCCTCGACATCCACTGGGATTATTATTATTTGACCCTGCTGATCATCTATGAACATTTGAACATCTTGGCCATGTTCTGTTATAATCTCCACCCGGCCACCCCTCATAGCCTGGTTCCTCTCTAGGTTTCTTCCTAGGTCCTGGCCTTTTTAGGGAGTTTTTCCTAGCTACTGTGCTTCTACACCTGCATTGCTTGCTGTTTGGGGTTTTAGGCGGCTGGGTTTCTGTACCTTACTTTAAGATATCAGTTGATGTAAGAAGGGCTTTATAAATAAGTGTTTTGATTTGATTTGCAGGGTTCATCCGTCCTTCTGCCTCCCCCGCTGGCACAGGGTTCTTCTTTGTGGAGAAGTAGGACAAGACCCTGTGCCCGTGCATCACTACCGGGGCCTCAACGACATCACAGTGAAGAACATCTACCCGCTACCACTCATCTCCTCTGCCTTCGTTCCGCTCCAGGGGGCGGTCGAAGCTGGACTGACGAAACGCCTACCACCTGGTGTGGATACGGGAAGGGGACTTGTGGAAGACTGCCTTCAACACGGCAAGCGGTCACTATGAGTTCCGTTCCTGTGGTCCCCAGCTGCTGACCGGGCGTTCCAGGATCTCAAACACCGTTTCACCACAGTTCCCACCTTGGTTTATCTTGATCTGTCTCACCAGTTCGTGGTGGAGGCCGAGTGGGGGCTGTCCTGTCCCAGCGTTCTGCCCTCGACCTCAAGTTACATCCCTGTACCTTCTTCTCCCATCGCTTCAACGCCATGGAGAGGAACTATGATGTGGGGAATCGTGAGCTTCTCGCGGTGAAGATGGCGTTGGAGGAATGGAGGCACTGGCTGGAGGGGGCAGAACATCCGTTCATTGTGTGGACAGACCACAAGAACCTGGAATATCTCCGCACCACCAACCTTCTCAATTCCAGGAAAGCTAGGTGGGCCCTGCTTTTCACCCAGTTCAACTTCTCCCTCTCCTACTATATTCCGTATATTCCTACACGTACACTACGGTCACAAGACAAAGGCCTCCTTATTTTCCCAATAATTTCTAAGCAAACAGCTGGAGGCAGGGCTTTCTCCTACAGAGCTCCATTTTTATGAAATGGTCTACCTATCCATGTGAGAGACGCAGACTCGGTATCAACCTTTAAGTCATTACTGAACATTCATCTCTTTAGTAGGTCCTATGATTGAGTGTAGTCTGGCCTAGGGGTGCGAAGGTGAACGGCCCTTGTTGTCTCTGCATGGCCGGATCCTATCTCTCCACTGGGATTCTCTGCCTCTGACCATATTACGGGGGCTATACTCAGCCTTGTCTCAAGGTAGTAAATTGGTGGTCTGTTGATATCCCTCTAGTGGTGTGGGGGCTGTGCTTTGGCAAAGTGGGTGGGGTTATGTCCTGCCTGGTTGGTCCTGTCCGATGGTATCGTCGGATGGGGCCACAATGTCCCCCCGACCCAACCCTGTCTCAGTCTCCAGTATCTATGTTGCAAGTCTATTATATCTGATGTTATTCTCCTGTCTTATCTGGTGTCCTGTGTGAATTGACGTATTCTCCCTCTAATTGACTCTCCCTTTCCTCCCGGAGAATCTGAGCCCTGGATCATGCCCCAGTACTACCTGGCCTGATGATTCCTTGCTGTCCCCATATTCACCGGACGTGATATTTTGTCCCGGCCTTCTGTTATCGACTCTCTCTCTCTCTACCGCACCTGCTGTATCGACCTCTGAATGCTTTGCTATGAAAAGCCAACTGACATTTGCTCCTGAGGTACTGACCTTTTGCACCCTCTACAACCACTGATCATTATTTGACCCTGCTGGTTATCTATGAATGTTTGAACATCTTGAAGAACAATCTGGCCTTACATAGCCATGTACTCTTACAATCTCCACCCGGCACAGCCAGAAGAGGACTGGCAGCCCCCTCAGAGCCTGGTTCATCTCTAGGTTTCTTCCTAGGTTCCTGGCTTTCTAGGGAGTTTTTCCTAGCCACCATGCTTCTACATTTGCATTGCTTGCTGTTTGGGGTTTTAGGCTGGGTGGGTTTCTGTATAAGCAGTCTCAAATAAAATAAAATAAAATTGTATTTGTCACATACACATGGTTAGCAGATGTCAATGCGAGTGTAGCGAAATGCTTGTGCTTCTAGTTCCGATAATGCAGTAATAACCAACGAGTAATCTAACCTAACAATTCCACAACTACTACCTTATACACACACATAAGTGTAAAGGGATAAATAATATGTACATAAAGATATATGAATGAGTGATGGTACAGAACGGCATAGGCAAGATGCAGTAGATGGTATCGAGTACAGTATATACATATGAGATGAGTAATGTAGGGTATGTAAACATAAAAGTGGCATAGTTTAAAGTGGCTAGTGATACGTGTATTACATAAAGATGGCAAAATGCAGTAGATGATAGAGTACAGTATATACATATACATATGAGATGAGTAATGTAGGGTATGTAAACATTATATTAAGTGGCATTGTTTAAAGTGGCTAGTGACACATTTTTTCCACCAATTTCCATTATTAAAGTGAGCTGGAGTTGAGTCAGTATGTTGGCAGCAGCCACTCAATGTTAGTGGTGGCTGTTTAACAGTCTGATGGCCTGGAGATAGAAGCTGTTTTTCAGTCTCTCGGTACCTGCTTTGATGCACCTGTACTGACCTCGTCTTCTGGACGACAGCGGGGTGAACAGGCAGTGGCTCGGGTGGTTGTTGTCCTTGATGATCTTTATGGCCTTCCTGTGACATCGGGTGCTGTACGTGTCCTGGAGGGCAGGTAGTTTTCCCCCGGTGATGTGTTGTGCAGACCTCACTACCCTCTGGAGAGCCTTACGGTTGTGGGCAGAGCAGTTGCCGTACCAGGCGTTGATACAGCCCGACAGGATGCTCTCGATTGTGCATCTGTAGAAGTTTGTGAGTGCTTTTGGTGACAAGCCGAATTCCTTCAGCTTCCTGAGGTTGAAGAGGAGCTGCTGCGCCTTCTTCACAACGCTGTCTGTGTGGGTGGACCATTTTAGTTTGTGTGTGATGTGTACGCCGAGGAACTTAAAACTTACTACCCTCTCCACTACTATCCCGTCGATGAGGATAGGGGGGTGCTCCCTCTGCTGTTTCCTGAAGTCAACAATCATCTCCTTTGTTTTGTTGACGTTGAGTGTGAGGTTATTTTCCTGACACCACACTCCGAGGGCCCTCACCTCCTCCCTGTAGGCCGTCTCGTCGTTGTTGGTAATCAAGCCTACCACTTTAGTGTCATCCGCAAACTTGATGATTGAGTTGGAGGCGTGCATGGCCAAGCAGTTATGGGTGAACAGGGAGTACAGGAGAGGGCTCAGAATGCACCCTTGTGGGGCCCCAGTGTTGAGGATCAGCGGGGTGGAGATGTTGTTACCTACCCTCACCACCTGGGGGCGGCCCGTCAGGAAGTCCAGGACCCAGTTGCACAGGGCGGGGTCGAGACCCAGGGTGTTATGGTGTTAAATGCTGAGCTGTAGTCGATGAACAGCATTCTCACATAGGTATTCCTCTTGTCCAGATGGGTTAGGGCAGTGTGGTTGTGATTGCGTCGTATGTGGACCTATTGGGGTGGGTCTAGGGTGTCATGTAGGGTGGAGGTGATATGGTCCCTCAAAGCACTTCATGATGACGGAAGTGAGTGCTACGGGGCGATAGTTGTTTAGCTCAGTTACCTTAGCTTTCTTGGGAACAGGAACAATGGTGGCCCTCTTGAAGCATGTGGGAACAGCAGACTGGGATAAGGATTGATTGAATATGTCCGTAAACACACCAGCCAGCTGGTCTGCGCATGCTCTGAGGACGCAGCTGGGGATGCCGTCTGGGCCTGCAGCCCTGCGAGGGTTAACACGTTTAAATGTTTTACTCACATCGGCTGCAGTGAAGGAGAGTCTGCAGGTTTTGGTAGCGGGCCATGTCAGTGGCACGCTGTGTAATACTCCCTTCATAGAACAGCGCAAACTGGCTCTAACCAGAATAGAAAGAGGAGTGGGAGGCCTCGGTGCACAACTGAGCAAGAGGACAAGTACATTAGAGTGTCTAGGTTGAGAAACAGACGCCTCACAAGTCCTTAACTGGCAGCTTCATTAAATAGTACCTGCAAAACAACAGTGAAGAGGCGACTCCGAGATGCTGGCCTTCTAGGCAGCGTTCCTCTGTCCGGTGTCTGTGTTCTTTTGCCCATCTTAATCTTTTGTTTTTATTGGCCAGTCTGAGATATGGCTTTTTCTTTGCAACTCTGCCTGGAAGGTCAGCATCCCGGAGTCACCTCTTCACTGTTGACGTAGAGACTGGTGTTTACGGGTACTATTTAATGAAGCTGCCAGTTGAGGACTGGTGAGGCGTCTGTTAGCTAACACAATGTGCCATTGGAACACAGGAGTGATGGTTGCTGATAATGGGCCTCTGTACGCCTATGTAGATATTCCATTAAAAATCAGTTGTTTTCAGCTACAATAGTCATTTACAACATTAACAATGTCTACACGTTATTTCTGATCATTATAATGTTAATTTAATGGACAAAAAAATGCTTTTCTTTCCAAACTCTTTATAGAGCTCCGACCTGAAGATCACTGATGTCATGATTCTACCTTGTTTTTTTTCAGAGTTCCAGTTGTCTTGAAAGCACAATAAATCCAGAGAATGCCAGACTTTGATGCCAACATTTGCCCACCAAGGACTGCTGCGCAACCTTCCTGTTCAAGTGAGCACAGCACAACAAGGTCAGTTCAACAAGGTCAGTTAAAAAATGTATTGTATGCTGCTGCATAAATGATGTAATATGCCAGGGAGATACAGTGGGGCAAAAAAGTATTTAGTCAGCCACCAATTGTGCAAGTTCTCCCACTTAAAAAGATGAGAGAGGCCTGTAATTTTCATCATAGGTACACTTCAACTATGACAGACAAAATTAGAAAAAAATCCAGAAAATCACATTGTAGGATTTTTTATTAATTAATTTGCAAATTATGGTACCTATGATTTTTCAAATTGTGTCTGTCATAGTTGAAGTGTACCTATGATGAAAATTACAGGCCTAAGAAAATAATATTGAGTGTATGTTGTGTAGTAAGCTCTTAGTAGCCCATGTGCCTTTCCTCCCCATTTTTCTATCCTACGGTTCTGACTTGGTGTACATGGAGAATACTGTAAGGGCGCATGTTCTGAATTCTGTCGCTGTACATTTCAAAAGTGCTGAACAAAATGTTGTTATTGAAAATATTGACTAGGTCCATCCTAGCTCGCTCATTAATGTCTTAATGTCTTAATCAAAATAACGGATTGCCCCTTATGCGTTTGTCATCCCCTTATGCCATAGTTTGTACATCTCAATTGTCAGTAGAAACCACATTTGTTTAAGCAAGTCAGCCATATCAGCGATGAAGTCAGTAAATGAGGCTGAATTAACTGTTTTGCTCCCAGACAAGGCTCCGCTGATTGCCAGGTGTAGCAGTTGTAAGGATTCACTCCATGGTGCTGAAAATAAAACTCTGTTGTTGGGTCAGCTTTATGTAGGCCCTAACAGTTTGTGGGAACTGGTTATCACCGTTATAGTGCAATTCATGTATTGTTCAGTGTTGTGTTGTGTAGTGGCTTTGCTGGGATGCATCTAAAACATTATGGGGGAATTTGCCCCACCAAGATTTATATGCTAAAATTGCCACTGTGCAAGAAGCTCAAACCAGAGATCTGTATTTAATGACGAGATGCTCATGTCTCCGCCCTAACAATGGGAGTCATTGTCCCAAAGGTGGGAAGGCAGGCAACAAGCTTAGGCCTGCATATTATGCCCATAGAAACACATTGGGCTTATTCTGGACAGATTTTGGCGAGAGTGAGCCCTCTCACTTCGCCTCTTCCTCTCTTCTGAAACTCTCACTGGAGCAAGCATCCGAGTGAGTGAAACAGCGCCCCTATGTCTTACTATATGTCATGCCATACTCTTTTGGTCCAGACAGCATCAGATATATGGTCTACACATACTGAGACAGAGGGGCACTGTTTCACTCGCTCAGATGCTTTATCTGAGATTGATGCCTCTTTCTGTCGGCGAGCGTCTCAGTCAAATAAATGATAACTATTTCAATATTTTATTTGGACAGGCAAGGAGATACGGTAGGGAGGCCCCCCAAGATCCACCCATAGCGCCGTCCCTGTCCCAGAGTATCCCTTTAAACTCAGAGTTACCCCAGCCCTTGATTGAGAGCTCGTTGTGTATGTGCAGATCCCCTGTCACCCAACGATATTCCTGTCCTCAATCACTGCACTAATGATCCATTATGTAGCTGCTATAAGTCACAGTCACTCTAAAAGTAACCTCCAACGCTAACAAATTATTTGATCAACCGAGTGTAGAACACTCCATTATCTGAAAACAGAGATTCATGTACGGTATTTCATTAGATGTACTGTACTGTATGTCTAATAGTTACACAAGAGCACAAAAAAAGTAATAGCTGTAAACTATGGAACTATATAATAACATTTTAATTCACTGAACATAAGTGAGGGAAAACAAGCTTTGCCCTTCAGCACAACAACTCCATGGGCATACGGTTATCATGGTGTTTTGACATTAACTCAGTATAATGTCATAAAGCTAATAAACAAAAAATGTAAACGTCAGAGTTTACATTATTAGCATTAAAACAACATTTTGACAGCTTCTACTTTGCCAGCAAGAAAATCCATCAACGAGTAAAAACAGCAGTTGCATTTTGATGGCCACGTGGGAAATCTGCGTCGAGCAGTGATTCCCCTGACTCAGTTCTAATGAGAGGCCTGTTCAACTCTAAACTGAGCTTGATCTACATAACCGTTTGTAAACTGAAGTTTTTTTTTAAATGTGATTTTGTATTCCTTAGCCAAATAGACGACAGTTTTCCCGATCTACGTATTGATTTATGTCTGGGGTGAGAAGGTTAATTAAATATGAATAGTAAGGCAGGAACATAATATTGAGCATGGAAGACAGGGAAAGGAGAGGAGTCAGTAGGGAATGAATATCTGTCACCAAATGAACAGGGATGGGGGATGATCTGCACACAGGAGGCTGCTGAGGGGAGGACAGCTTATAATATTGGCTGGAATAGAGTGAATGGAATGATATCAAACACATATTCCGTTCCAGCCATTATTATGAGCCCATACTCCCCAATTAAGGTGCCACCAACCTCCTATGTATCTGCAGTAAGGCACTTGGGCTCAATTCAAGGTTTTGTTATGCATCTGTAATGTGGTGGTACGGTGCCCATGGACTAACAGGGGGATAGGAGGAGACATTTCACAGAAACACTTCCAGACACCTGACACCTAGTTTGAATTCCAAATGGCACCCTATTCCCTACATAGTGCACTATATAGGGAATATGGTAACATTTGGGACACATCCCTAGCTTTAGACAGCAGAGTTAGCAGGAATAATTCATTTCCCCAAAGGAAACCTCCAAACAATTCATTCAAACCCCATTTTAAATTAGTCATATATCAGTGTCAAAAGCCTAATTTATTCTCCCTGCTCCTTAAAAACAAATATAAGTCAACATCGAATCAGTAAATTGTATTTTCAACACCTGCCATTTTGAAGATTAAGACTAAGTTCCTTTCAGCCTGGGCATTGAAATGTCTGTGGTTTCTAACTATTGCACAGAATGTAATATGAAAATAACAGCCTCTGCCTGTCCAGACCCCGAGGACTATCCTTATCAGCCATGTGAGGTCTGAGACATCAACCAGATTTTGAGTCTCTGAAATTACAGCACGTTTGTTT
Organism: Oncorhynchus nerka; assembly: GCF_034236695.1. Classification (NCBI taxonomy): domain Eukaryota; kingdom Metazoa; phylum Chordata; class Actinopteri; order Salmoniformes; family Salmonidae; genus Oncorhynchus; species Oncorhynchus nerka. The sequence continues at coordinate 42,433,513 of NC_088422.1, forward strand.
TTACTACTGCCCTCAGCAGTCTGTGATAAAAGGGGACTAGCCAGACAGTGACGGATATTTATGTTGAAAGTGAATTTTAGCTTTAAGCTGTCTTGCATATTCTATGACTTATAAGAGACAAGTGGACACTTCAATTCAAGTGAGATCTGATGGCCGAGATAAGTATCGCTGTTTGGAAAGAAAATCTAGAAAATGGCTTTCATCTCATATCAGTGAGAAATCCCCATGAGTAAAAGATATAATAGCAAAACCTTGTGAAGTTATTTTTACATGTTTTGCAAAAAAATAAAAATGCAAACACTGCACATCTGTCACTCCAGGCAGGCTAAAGCAAATGCTCAAAGTATTTGAAAGATTTCAAATATATTTGAACCCAGGTCTAGTAAAAACACAACATCCCTAACTCATACTGTAGGTAGGGCACTTTGACCGAGAGAGTCCAGAGTGACCCCACATGGTTTCTAGTCTGTACAGAGGTATTGGTACATAATGCTTCCGCCAGAATAAAAACCAATCCCCTCATGGCAGGTGAAAAATGACCTATCAATATTGTACCAATGCGGAACATTCAACAGGAGAGGGATCATGACAAGTTTAAATATGGCCCGCAGCCGTCTTTCTTCAGCTTTCGGAAGGTTATGGATCCTGACTCCTATAAAACCCTCCACTGCTCACCAGCCAGCCAACCTTCTGCTGCATTTGTTGTTCATCTTCTCATCGTCTGGCGCCCTAAAAGACCAAGGCTGTGTGTGTCTGAAATGGCACCCTATTCTCTATTTAATGCACTACTTTTGATCAGAGCCCTATGGCCATTGTTAAGAAATACGCTATATAGGGAATAGGGTGCCATTTGGGATGCAGCCCCAACAAGTCCCTGTGCTTCCATCTTATTCATCAGCAACACCAGAGACGATCATGCTGAGCAAAGTAATACAGCCATGAGTGCTGCTGATTCACCTGAGAAGATTCACTGGCTGCCGGTATTGATCCCTCGCCCGGGCCTGTGCCCAAGAATATAATTTCCACCATCACCAGACAGCAGGAGGAGGATACCAGGGTGGCTCGCTGGAAACAGACAGGGAACACTTGATTAGGAGATAAAGCACAACACTCTGGGATCCAGTGAGTAACTAGGGATTTAGATTTAATGGAAACAATGCAAACTTGTAGGTAAAGAGAAGGGAAATGGAAGTAAACAGAGAGGAAGTTGACTTCTCAGGATAAGACCCAGATGGAGACAACTAGAGTAACAGATGTTTATTGAGTCAAACAGGGGCCAGGCAAAAGACAGGTCAAAGGCAGGCAGAGGTCCCTTATCCAGGCAGAGTCAATAAGGTACAGAACAGCAGGCAGGCTGCTCTGGGTCAGGGTTGGCAGGATGGTCAGAAGCGGGGAAACAAAGAAAAATAACTTGAGAAAGCAGGGAGACAGGAAACGCGCTGGTAAGACCTGACAAGACATGACAAACTGGCAACAGACAAACAGAGAACACAGGTATAAATACACGGGGGATAATGATGAAGATGGGCGACACCTGGAGGGGGGTGGAGACAAGCACAAAGACAGGTGAAACAGATCAGGATGTGACAGGGAAGCAGTGAAGGCTGTAAGTACAACATGAACACTGCCATAAGTTTAATAAGTATCAGACCCTTTTTTCCCAATTTTTGCCTAAAATGAAATTCCCAATTCTAACTGCATGTAGCTCAGGACCTGAAGCAAGGATATGCATATTCTTGATATCATTTGAAAGGAAACACTTTGAAGTTTGTGGAAATGTGAACTTAATGTAGGAGAATATAACATTTACATTTACATTTAAGTCATTTAGCAGACGCTCTTATCCAGAGCGACTTACAAATTGGAAATATATAACACATTAGATCTGGTAAAAGATAATACAAACCAAAATAACTGTTTTAAAATTAATATTTTTTATCTTCATCTTCAAAATGCAAGAGAATGTATTGTTGCAGTTTGGGTGCAATTGTGATTTTGTCCACCAGATAGCAGCAGTGTGTGTGCAAAGTTTCAGATTGATCCAGTGAAGCATTTCAATACTGGACAATATAACTCTGACCAAATGTGGCGAATTGGTCAATTGATACATTTTCAAGTGCATAACTATAGAGAACTATTATATTATAATTATATGGTAATACAAAATGTAAGTGTACACACTCCCAGGAGTGTCATACATGATGGATCATTAGCTTATACACTAACTTTCCCACATCTAGATGACCGAGCAGGGTGGGTGTGGTGCCAGATAAAGCAGGGGTCTACATTTGACTATAAAAGTTCCTACCTTTGAATATAAAAATTTTCATCTTTTGATTTACACAACATGCCTACCCCTTTGAAGATGCAAAATATGTTTTTATTGTGAAACAAACAAGACATAAGAAAGAAATAAGACAAAAATAAATCAAACTTGAGCATGCATAACTATTCACCCCCCCCCAAAAGTCAATACTCTGTAGAGCCTCCTTTTGCAGCAATTACAGCTGCAAGTCTCTTGGGGTATGTCTCTATAAGCTTGGCACATCTAGCCACTGGGATTTTTGCCCATTCTTCAAGGCAAAACTGCTGCAGCTCCTTCAAATTGGATATGTTCCGCTGGTGTACATCAAATCTTTAAGTCATTACCACAGATTCTCAATTAGATTGAGGTCTGGGCTTTGACTAGGCCATTCCAAGACATTTAAATGTTTCCCCTTAAACCACTCGAGCATTGCTTTAGCAGTATGCTTAGGGTTATTGTCCTACTGGAAGGTGAACCTCTGTCCCAGTCTCAAATCTCTGGAAGACTGAAACAGGTTTCCCTCAAGAATTTCCCTGTATTTAGCGTCATCCATCATTCCTTCAATTCTGACCAGCTTCCCAGTCCTTGCCGATGAAAAACATCCCCACAGCATGATGCTGCCACTACCATGCTTCACTGTGAAGATGGTGTTCTCGGGGTGATGAGAGGTGTTGAGTTTGTGCCAAACATAGCATTTTCCTTGATGGCCAAAAAGCTTAATTTTAGCCTCATCTGACCAGTGGGTTTTCATGGGTTTGCCCTCTCTTGGCAGGTTTGTTGTGGTGCCATATTCTTTCCATTTTTTAATAATGGATTTAATGGTGCTCCGTGGGATGTTCAAAGTTTCTGATATTTTTTATAACCCATCCCTGATCTGTACTTCTCCATAATTTTGTCCCTGACCTGTTTGGAGAGCTCCTTGGTCTTCATGGTGCCCCTTGCTTAGTGGTGTTTCAGACTATAGGGCCTTTCAGAACGGGTGTATATATACTGAGATCATGTGACAGATCATGTGACACTTAGATTGCACATAGGTGGACTTTATTTTATTAATTATGTGACTTTTGAAGGTATTTGGTTGCACCATATCATATTTAGGGGCTTCATAGCAAAGGGGGTGAAAACAGATGCATGCACCACTTTTCCGTTTTTTAAAATTATTCTTGAATTTTTTTAAACAAGTTATTTTTTAAATTTCACTTCACCAATTTGAACTACTTTGTGTATGTCCATTACATGAAATCCAAATAAAAATCAATTTAAATTACAGGTTGTAATGCAACAGGTTGTAATGCAACAAAAAACACCAAGGGGGTGAATACTTTTGCAAGGCACTGTAAAGGTTCTTTGGCTGTCCCTATAGGATAACACTTTTATGAACCCATTTTGGTTTATTTTTTGGTTTCAAGTATAACCCTTTTGGGTTCCATGCAATGCATAGAACCCAAATGCATAGAACTCAAAAGAGTTCTACCTGGAACCAAAAATGATTTTCCTATGGGGAAAGCCAAAGAACCATTGTGGAACCCTTTTTTCTAACAGTGTTTATCTACAGGCAGACTACTTCCTACTGACCTCTTGCCAGGTTCTCCTCTCAATAGAGGATTCTAACATCAAGGGTCTGTTCCTGGTTCAATAAATAAATATAGCTCATTCAGGGAGGGAATGCAACAACAAACTATTGAATCTTTCATGTTCTCATGATTTCTTTGACTATCAAACTATGAGTAATATATTTATGCGTTGTGATCTACATTCTTGTAACTGAAATGTTACAAACATGTTGTAATTATCCAGTTTATTTCAGATGGAGTTTGAGGAGTTGGAAGGAGATGGTTAAATGGGGAGTCATCATTTGAAATGAAAGCTTGAAATTGAACTGAGCTTTCCCGTTTTTCTGCCTTCAAGAGACATCTTCAACATCAAGGCACTCTGAACACTTCCTCAAGATATACATTATAACTACTGCTCTTCAGCACTGTCATAATCTGTATGCTTTGAATACTTTCTCTATGACAGCAAACCACAGCAACAACCTGTCTTACAGTGTTGCACTGATGTAGAGTACATTTTCAACAGCACATTAGCATTCCATCTTGAGTGAGGAGATTTAGCACTGACAGTTCTCAAAAGAAAACATGAGGGTTTGTGTGAGTTGGTAAGATGGAGGGTCTACTGGTTCTCCACTCCTGGCTCTCCAGGGCCCTATTTCTGCCTATCGATCAAGATCAGTGGGTGAAAACATTCCTGAAAACATGAAACTTCTACGGAAGTCACAATGCAGATCTATACTCATTGCTACATACAGCATGGTGCAGAACTGTGTGTCTCAACAGTACAGGAAACCGATCTACTCACTGAAGATCTCAGAAGAAGTCATGTGGACAAGAGAATGACGACAAAGGAACTAACACTACCAAGTCATGTGGACAAGAGCATGAAGATATAGGAATCCAGAAGGAATGCACTTTATCTGACAGTACACATTGGAACAGGAATGGGAGTTAATGACAATGTAATCCTCTTCAACACCCTGCTACATCCCTCCACCATAACAAAGACTTCTTCACTAATGTCCTCTGGCACATGAAAAGAAAGCCTTGCATACTGCACATTAAACTTCCTTACATAAACATTTGAAGCTCCAAACATCATCAAATACAGAGTATCTAATATCGTCTCCCATTCTAGCTTTATGGTAGCTTGCAGTTGATGTCTTAATAATACACAGAGAGATACTGTATCTCTGATGAGACTGAATGGTGTATAATGGAGCAAGGATGTGTTTAGGTGTAACAAGTAGAACTGTTCAGAATAATCCCACCAACAGAATACACCAATGAAATGGAATACATTTATATGCAAAAAGGCAACCTGTGGAAGCTAAATAGACAGCAGGTAATAGATCATCAGAGCATCTTAAATACTAAAGACCTGTTAGCTCGCTATCTGTATTGTCAAACACAGTATATGTGCCCCAAATGGCACCCTATTCCCTACTATTTTTGGCCAGGACCCAATAGGGAATGCTGGGTCATTTGGGAAGCATTCAGTAGCAGTAGTTCCTATCTCAAGGTTAATATGTAAAAATATATATATATATGATCATGCACTGTTTTAATGTGATGCCATTAGAATATTCATATAAATAACCTTTCGCAACTATAAAAGTTTTTCCAGGAGATGTTTTACATCCAGACCCTAATTAATTTATTATTCAGTAGTGTTCTATTATGTTTTACCTGTAAGGTTTATGTGTAGGGCCATGCTTTTTGGGGCAGTTTTTGTTGCTGCAGGTAGAAAATCCTAGGAATACTCTCCATTGAATACAGGCGGTAAACATCAACACCTCTCATCGAATATACAGTACCTTCGGAAAGTATTCAGACCCCTTGACTTTTTCAACATGTTGTTATGTTACAGCCTTATTCTAACTTGATTAAATAAAACATTTTCCTCAGCAATCTACACACAATACCCTATAATGACAAAGCAAATACATTTTTTTAGACATTTGTGCAAATGTATTAAAAATAAAGAAAAATAAATACTTTATTTACATAAGTACTCAGACCCTTTGCTATGAGACACACAATTGAGCTCAGGTGCATCCTGTTTCCATTGATAATCCTTGAGATGTTTCTAAAACTTGATTGAAGTCCACCTGTGGTAAATTCACTTGATTGGACATGATGTGGAAAGGGACACACCTGTCTATATAAGGTCTCACAGTTGACAGTGCATGTCAGAGCAAAAACCAAGCCATTAGGTCGAAGGAATTGTCCATAGAGCTCCGACGCAGCATTGTGTCGAGGCACAGATCTGGGGAAGGGTACCAAAACATTTCCGCAGCATTGAAGGTCCCCAAGAACACAGTGGCCTCCATCATTCTTAAATGGAAGAAGTTTGGAACCACCAAGACTCTTCCTAGAACTGGCCACCTGGCCAAACTGAGCAATCGGGGAGAAGGGCCTTGGTCAGGGACGTGGCCAAGAACCCTCTGTGGAAATGGGAGAAACTTCCAGAAGGACAACCATCTCTGCAGCACTCAACCAATCAGGCCTTTATAGTAGAGTGGCCAGATTAAAGCCATCCTCTGTAAAAGGCACATGACAGCCCACTTGGAGTTTGCCAAAAGGCACCTAAAAACACTCAGACAATGAGAAATAAGATTCTCTGGTCTGATGAAACCAAGATGAAACTCTTTGGCCTGAATGCCAAGTGTCACGTCTGGAGGAAATCAGGCACCATCCCTACAGTGAAGCATGGTGGTGGCAGCATCATGCTGTGGGGATGTTTTTCAGCAGCAGGGACTGGGAGACTAGTCAGGGTCTAGGCAAAGATGAACGGAGCAAAGTACAGAGAGATCCTTGATGAAAACCTGCTCCAGAGCACTCAGGACCTCAGACTGGGGCGAAGGTTAACCTTCCAACAGGACAACAACCCTAAGCACACAGCTAAGATAATGCGTGAAGAAAAGACGGAGAAAAAGTGGGAGGAGGCCTTGGTGAAAATTTGCCGAAAAGTAGGTAAACCACCACTTCCCTCTGTATTATCGGCCAACGTGCAATCATTGGAAAACAAACTGGACAATCTACGACTAAGACTATCTTACCAACGGGACATTAAAAACGGTAATACCTTATGTTCCACCGAGACTTGGCTGAACGACGACACAGATAATATAGAGCTGGCTGGCTTCTCCGTGTTTCGGCAGGACAGAGCAGCTACATCTGGTAAGATGAGGGGCGGGGGTGTGTGTCAATTTGTCAATAACTGCTGGTGTGCAATGTCTAATATTAATGAAGTCTCAAGGCCTGAGTAAGAATACCTCATGATAATCTGTAGACCACATTATCTACCAAGAGAGTTCTCATCTATATTATTCGGAGCCATCCATTTACCACCACAAAATGATGCTGGCACAAAGACCGCACTCAACGAGCTGCATAAGGCCATAAGAAAACAAGAACATGCTCATCCAGAAGCAGTTATCCTAGTGGCTGTGGACTTTAATGCAGGCAAACTTAAATCTGTTTTACCAAATTTCTACCAGTATGTCACATGTACAATCAGAGGCGAAAAAACTCTAGACCACCTTTAGTCCACAGACAGAGCCACATAAAAAACTCTCTCTGGCCCTCCATTTGACAATTCTGACTATATTTCTATCCTCCTGATTCCTGATTACATGCAAAAACTAAAGCAGGAAGTACTAGTGACTAGCTCAATATGGAAGTGGTCAGATGACACGGATGCTACGCTACAGGACTGTTTTGCTAGCACAGTCAGTCAACAGCTTCATCAGTAAGTGCATCGACAACGTCGTCCCCACAGTGACAGTATGTACACTTCCCAACCAGAAGCCATGAATTACAGGCAAATTCCACACCGAGCTAAAGGCTAGAGCTGCCACTTTCAAAGAGCGGGACACTAATCCGGACGATTATAAGAAATCCCGCTATGCCCTCAGACAAAGCATCAATACAGGACTAAGATTGAATCCTACTACACCGGCTATGACACTTGTCAATTGTCACAGGGCTTGAAAACTATTACGGACAACAAAGGGAAACCCAGCCGCGAGCTGCCCAGTGACGCAAGCCTACCAGACGAGCTAAATGCATTTTATGATCGCTTCAAGGCAAGCAACACTGAAGCATGCATGAGAGCACCAACTGTTAAGGACGACTATGTGATCACTCTCTCTGTAGCTGATGTGAGCAAGACTTTTAAACAGGTGAACGTTCACAAAGCCGTGGGGCCAGACAGATTACCAGGATGTGTACTCAAAGCATGCATGAACCAACTGGCAAGTGTCTTCACTGACATTTTCAACCTCTCCCTGGCCGAGTCTGTAATACCTACATGTTTCAAACAGACCACCATAGTCCCTGTGCCCAAGAAAGCAAAGGTAACCTGCCTAAATGATTACCGCCCGTATCCATGAAGTGCTTTGAAAGGCTGGTCATGCCTCAAATCAACACCATCGTGCCAGAAAACCTAGACCCACTCCAATTTACGTACCCCCCCCAACAGATCCACAGATGACGCAATTTCAATCACACTCTGCCCTTTCCCACCTGTACAAAAAGAACACCTATGTGAGAATGCTGTTCATTGACTACAGCTCAACGTTCAGCACCATAGTGCCCATAAAGCTCATCACTAAGCTAAGGACCCTGGGACTAAACACCTCCCTCTGCAACTGGATCCTGGACTTCCTGACAGGCTGCCCTTAGGTGGTAAGGGTAGGCAACAACACATCTGCCACGCTGATCCTCAACACTGCATGCTTAGTTACCTTCTGTACTCCCTGTTCACCCACAACTGTGTGGCCAAGCACGTCTCCAACACCATCATTAAGTTTGCTGACGACACAACAGTGGTAGGCCTGATCACCAACATCGATGAGACAGCCTATAGGGAGGAGGTCAGAGAACTGGCAGTGTGGTGCAAGGACAACAACCTCTCTCTCAATGTGAGCAAGACAAAGGAGCTGATCGTGGACTATAGGAAAAGGAGGGCCGAACAGGTCCCCATTAACATCGACGGGACTAAAGTGGAGCGGGTCGAGAGATTCAAGTTCCGTGGTGTCCACATCACCAACAATCTAACATGGTCCAAACACACCAAGACAGTTGTGAAGAGAGCATAACAACACCTTTTCTCCATCAGGAGACTGAAAAAAATTGGCATGGATCCCCAGATCCTCAAAAGGTTCTACAGCTACACCATTGAGAGCACCCTGACCGGTTGCATGGTATGACAACTGATCGGCATCTTACTGTGAGGTGCTACAGAGGATAGTGTGCATGGCCTAGTACATCACTGGGGCCAAGATTCCTGACATCCAGGACCTAGGCTTCTTAACAACATCTACCCCAAGCCATAAGACTGCTGAACAACCAATCAAATGGCCACCCGGACTATCTACATTGCCCCCCTTGTGTTACTTTTTCATTGATTAGATGTATTCTTTTATTTATTTTATTTTTTTTTGTCAAAATGTATCAACTCTATTTCTTGAGGGGGAGGCCCCGGTGCACAACTGAGCAAGAGGACAAGTACATTAGAGTGTCTAGTTTGAGAAACAGACGTCTCACAAGTTCTCAACTGGCAGCTTCATTAAATAGTACCCGCAAAACACCAGTCTCAACGTCAAGAGTGAAGAGGCGATTCCGGGATGCTGGCCTTCTAGGCAGGGTTCCTCTGTCCAGTTTCTGTGTTATTTTGCCCTTCTTAATCTTTTGTTTTTATTGGCCAGTCTGAGACATGGCTTTTTGTTTGCAACTCTGCGTCGACCTTCGCCTCTCGCAAGTCCGGTCGGGACTTGCAGCGTGGAGACAAGACTGTAACTACCACTTGGATACCACTAAATTGTGGAGAAAAAGGGGTACATATATATATACAGTGAAGGAAAAAATTATTTGATCCCCTGCTGATTTTGTACGTTTGCCCACTGACAAAGAAATTATCCGTCTATAATTTTAATGGTAGGTTTGAACAGTGAGAGACAGAATAACATAAAAAGAATCCAGAAAAAAGCATGTCAAAAATGTTATAAATTTATTTGCATTTTAATAAGGGAAATATGTATTTGACCCCCTCTCAATCAGAAAGATTTCTGGCTCCCAGGTGTCTTTTATGCAGGTAACGAGCTGAGATTAGGAGCACACTCTTAAAGGGAGTGCTCCTAATCTCAGCTTGTTACCTGTATAAAAGACACCTGTCCACAGAAGCAATCAATCAATCTGATTCCAAACTCTCCACCATGGCCAAGACCAAATAGCTCTCCAAGGATGTCAGGGACAAGATTGTAGACCTACACAAGGCTGGAATGGGCTACAAGACCATGAGAACGGCGAGGAATCAGCCCAGAACTACACGGGAGGATCTTGTCAATGATCTCAAGGCAGCTGGGATCATAGTCACCAAGAAAACAATTGGTAACACACTACGCCGTGAAGGACTGAAATCCTGCAGCGCCTGCAAGGTCCCCCTGCTAAAGAAAGCACATATACTGTACATGCCCGTCTGAGGTTTGCCAATGAACATCTGAATGATTCAGAGGACAACTGGGTGAAAGTGTTGTGGTCAGATGAGACCAAAATGGAGCTCTTTGGCATCAACTCAACTCACCGTGTTTGGAGGAGGAAGAATGCCTCCTTATGACCCCAAGAACACCATCCCCACCGTCAAACATGGAGGTGGAAACATTATGCTTTGTGGGTGTTTTTCTGCTAAGGGGATAGGAAAACTTCACTGCATCAAAGGGACGATGTACGGGGCCATGTGCCGTCAAATCTTGGGTGAGAACCTCCTTCCCTCAGCCAGGGCATTGAAAATGGGTCGTGGATGGGTATTCCAGCATGACAATGACCCAAAACACACAGCCAAGGCAAAAAAGGAGTGGCTCAAGAAGCACATTAAGGTCCTGGAGTGGCCTAGCCAGTCTCCAGACCTTAATCCCATAGAAAATCTGTGGAGGGGGCTGAAGGTTCGAGTTGCCAAACGTCAGCCTCGAAACCTTAATGACTTGGAGAAGATCTTCACAGAGGAGTGGGACAAAATCCATCCTGAGATGTGTGCAAACCTGTGGGCCAACAACAAGAAACGTCTGACCTGTGATTGCCAACAAGGGTTTTGCCACCAAGTACTAAGCCATGTTTTGCAGAGGGGTCAAATACTTATTTCCCTCATTAAAATGCATATCAATTTCTAACATTTTTGACATGCGTTTTTCTGGATTTTTTGTTGTTATTCTGTCTCTCACTGTTCAAATAAACCTACCATTAAAATTATAGACTGATCATTTCTTTGTCAGTGGGCAAACGTACAAAATCAGCAGGGGATCAAATACTTTTTTCCCTCACTGTATATATACATTTATTTTATTTCACCTTTATTTAACCAGGTAGAATAGTTGAGAATAAGTTCTCATTTGCAACTGCGACCTGGCCAAGATAAAGCAAAGCAGTTCGACACATACAACAACACAGAGTTACACATGGAATAAACAAACATACAATCAATAATACGGTGGAAAAATCTATATACAGCATGTGCAAATGAGGTAGGATAAGAGAGGTAAGGCAATAAATAGCCTATGGTGGCAAATTAATTACAATATAACAATTAAACATTGGAATGGTAGGATGTGCAGAAGATGAATATGCAAGTTGAGATACTGGGGTGCAAAGGAGCAAGATAAATAAATAAGTAAATACAGGATGAGGTAGATTGGATGGCCTATTTACAGATGAGCTATGTACAGGTGCAGTGATCTGTAAGCTGCTCTGACAGCTGGTGCTTAAAGCTAGTGAGGGAGGTAAGAGTCTCCAGCTTCAGAGTCATTGGCAGCAGAGAACTGGAAGGAGAGGCAGCCAAAGGAAGAATTGGCTTTGAAGGTGACCAGTGAGATATACAGTGGGGAGAACAAGTATTTGAAACACTACTGATTTTGCAGGTTTTCCTACTTTCAAAGCATGTAGAGGTCTGTAATTTTTATCATAGGTACACTTCCGGCTCTTAGCCAAATACATTTAAACACAGTTTTTCACAATTCCTGACATTTAATCCTAGTAAAAATTGCCTTTCTTAGGTCAGTTAGCATCACCAATTTATTTTAAGAATGTGAAATGTCAGAATAATAGTAGAGAGAATTATTTATTTCAACTTGTATTTCTTTCATCACATTCCCAGTGGGTCAGAAGTTTAAATACACTCAATTAGTATTTGGTTGCATTGCCTTTAAATTGCTTAACTTGGGTCAAACATTTCGGGTAGCCTTCCACAGGCTTCCCACAATAAGTTGGGTACATTTTTGGCCCATTCTTCCTGACAGAGCTGGTGTAACTGAGTCATGTTTGTAGGCCTCCTTGCTCGCACACGCTTTTTCAATTATCCCCACAAATTTTCTATGGGATTGAAGTCAGGGCTTTGTGATGGCCACTCCAATACCTTGACTTTGTGGTCCTTAAGCCATTTTGCCACAACTATGGAAGTATGCTCATAGTGGATAATGCGGAGCCTCCCAAGTGGATAGTGGATTATGCAAGGCCTCCTGGGGTGGCAGGTAGCCTAGTGGTTAGAGAGTTGGACTTGTCACCGAAAGGTTTCAAGATCGAATCCCTGAGCTGAAAAGGTAAAAATCAGTCGTTCTGCCCCTGGACAAGGCAGTTAACCCACTGTTCCTAGGCCGTCATTGAAAATAAGAATTTGTTCTTAACTGACTTGCCTAGTTAAATAAATAAAAATATTTAAATCATCTTAACTGAGCTACCTAGTGAAATAAATAAATAAAAATGCTTGGGGTCATTGTCCATTTGGAAGACCCATTGGCGACCAAGCTTTAACTTCCTGACTGATGTCTTGAGATGTTGCTTCAATATATCCACATAATTTCCCGCCTCATGATGCCATCTATTTTGTGAATTGCACCAGTCCCTCCTGCAGCAAAGCACCCCCACAACATGACGTGCTTCACAGTTGGGATGGTGTTCTTCGGCTTGCAAGCCTCCCCCTTTTTCCTCCAAACATCAGACCAGAGGACATTTCTCAAAAATGTACTATCTTTGTCCCCATGTGCTGTTGCAAACCGTAGTCTGGCTTTTTTATGGCGGTTTTGGAGTAGTGGCTTCTTCCTTGCAGAGTGGCCTTTCAGGTTATGTCAATATAGGACTTGTTTTACTGTGGATATAGATACTTTTGTTCTGGGATTGATTTGCACTTTTCACACCAAAGTACGTTCATCTCTAAGAGACAGAGCACGTCTCCTTCCTGAGCGGTTGCGTGGTCCCATGGGGTTCATACTGGCGTACTATTGTTTGTACAGATGAACGGGGTACCTTCAGGCGTTTGGAAATTGCTCCGAAGGATGAACCAGACTTGTGGAGGTCTACATTTTTTTTCTGAAGTATTAGCTGATTTCTTTTGATTTTCCCATGATGTCAAGTAAAGAGGGACTAAGTTTGAAGGTAGGCCTTGAAATACATTCCCAGGTACACCTCCAATTGACTCAAATTATGTCAATTAGCTTATTACCTTTGTTCACCATTGTCCTGTCGATTATTGTTCCAATGTCCGTTGGTCGCATGAGTACCTGTGCTGTGTTGTTTTGGCTTTCGTACCGCGTGGATTGCGGGTCTCGTCCCGTGTGGTATCAATGTGCGCTTGTGTTATTTATTAGAGGTACTCCTCGCTCTTTAGTTTGGTTTTCAACCCTGTGTTTTGTATACGTGTTTGCTTGGTCTTTGTCCCCGTGCCTATTACACATTCCTTTGCCTGTCTCCTGATCCCTTTATACCGACGTGACAATCTGTGTCTAATACATTTACATTTACATTTAAGTCATTTAGCAGACGCTCTTATCCAGAGCGACTTACAAATTGGTGCATTCACCTTATGACATCCAGTGGAACAGTAGTGCATCTAAATATTTTAAGGGGGGTGAGAGGGATTACTTCATCCTATCCTAGGTATTCCTTAAAGAGGTGGGGTTTCAGGTGTCTCCGGAAGGTGGTGATTGACTCCGCTGTCCTGGCGTCGTGAGGGAGTTTGTTCCACCATTGGGGGGCCAGAGCAGCGAACAGTTTTGACTGGGCTGAGCGGGAACTGTACTTCCTCAGTGGTAGGGAGGCGAGCAGGCCAGAGGTGGATGAACGCAGTGCCCTTGTTTGGGTGTAGGGCCTGATCAGAGCCTGGAGGTACTGAGGTGCCGTTCCCCTCACAGCTCCGTAGGCAAGCACCATGGTCTTGTAGCGGATGCGAGCTTCAACTGGAAGCCAGTGGAGAGAGCAGAGGAGCGGGGTGACGTGAGAGAACTTGGGAAGGTTGAACACCAGACGGGCTGCGGCGTTCTAGGTTGTAGGGGTTTAATGGCACAGGCAGGGAGCCCAGCCAACAGCGAGTTGCAGTAATCCAGACGGGAGATGACGAGTGCCTGGATTAGGACCTGCGCCGCTTCCTGTGTGAGGCAGGGTCGTACTCTGCGGATGTTGTAGAGCATGAACCTACAGGAACGGGCCACCGCCTTGATGTTAGTTGAGAACGACAGGGTGTTGTCCAGGATCACGCCAAGGTTCTTAGCGCTCTGGGAGGAGGACACAATGGAGTTGTCAACCGTGATGGCGAGATCATGGAACGGGCAGTCCTTCCCCGGGAGGAAGAGCAGCTCCGTCTTGCCGAGGTTCAGCTTGAGGTGGTGATCCGTCATCCACACTGATATGTCTGCCAGACATGCAGAGATGCGATTCGCCACCTGATCATCAGAAGGGGAAAGGAGAAGATTAATTGTGTGTCGTCTGCATAGCAATGATAGGAGAGACCATGTGAGGTTATGACAGAGCCAAGTGACTTGGTGTATAGCGAGAATAGGAGAGGGCCTAGAACAGAGCCCTGGGGGACACCAGTGGTGAGAGCACGTGGTGTGGAGACGGATTCTCGCCACGCCACCTGGTAGGAGCGACCTGTCAGGTAGGACGCAATCCAAGCGTGGGCCGCGCGGAGATGCCCAACTCGGAGAGGGTGGAGAGGAGGATCTGATGGTTCACAGTATCGAAGGCAGCCGATAGGTCTAGAAGGATGAGAGCAGAGGAGAGAGAGTTAGCTTTAGCAGTGCGGAGGGCCTCCGTGATACAGAGAAGAGCAGTCTCAGTTGAATGACTAGTCTTGAAACCTGACTGATTTGGATCAAGAAGGTCATTCTGAGAGAGATAGCGGGAGAGCTGGCCAAGGACGGCACGTTCAAGAGTTTTGGAGAGAAAAGAAAGAAGGGATACTGGTCTGTAGTTGTTGACATCGGAGGGATCGAGTGTAGGTTTTTTCAGAAGGGGTGCAACTCTCGCTCTCTTGAAGACGGAAGGGACGTAGCCAGCGGTCAGGGATGAGTTGATGAGCGAGGTGAGGTAAGGGAGAAGGTCTCCGGAAATGGTCTGGAGAAGAGAGGAGGGGATAGGGTCAAGCGGGCAGGTTGTTGGGCGGCCGGCCGTCACAAGACGCGAGATTTCATCTGCAGAGAGGGGGGAGAAAGAGGTCAGAGCACAGGGTAGGGCAGTGTGAGCAGAACCAGCGGTGTCGTTTGACTTAGCAAACGAGGATCGGATGTCGTCGACCTTCTTTTCAAAATGGTTGACGAAGAGAAGGTTGGTAACATTGCTGCCCTTGACACAGCCAAAGTAATAAAAAAATGTTAAGGCCCATTTGTTACTGTAATTGAGTATCAATGGTGTGGTGGGGAGTCAGTGTGTGTCCCAAATCAACCTGGTCTCAGAGCAAAACATTATATTTTACTCAAATCCGTGTCACTCCATCTAGTATGATATGTTACTTTATGTTAGGTTACATTAAAGACCATAACATCCACAGGTAGAATATGACTAAACTCACACACTGGAGCAGAACGCTTCAGAGATAACGGATGTTGAAGGTATTGCAATAGTGTAACAGTTCCACCCTCTACAAGTTGGATTGGGTTTTGGAGGAATGCAAATACCTGTGAGAAGTTCCTTGGTAACACAGCCAGTACCCCACAGAGCACAGCATGTGGGTTCTCTCTCCTCTCCTCTGCTCTGTTCTCACCTCCTCCAGCCCATGCTGTGAATCCTGGGGGTGGACACCAACAAGCATTCACAGTCTCACTGCAGAATTAGACATTCGTCCACATTCTTTAAATGTCAAATTTTGAAGTTGCACCAAACCTCAAATTTCAAACCCCAAAGAAACAATACTCCGAGCCGCAGCTCCATACTACTTGTTAAACAAGGAGAATTGACACTATATACGTGTTGTTAGGGTGGGATTGGCATGGGGGATATGTGGATGACTTTAACCACTTCTTTGTATTCATCATGTCTTACTCATTGGTTGAAAAAAGTTTGGTCCAAATCGGATGTTAGGTACTATAATTATTACATATTATATGAATCCTATCAAATACAATTGCCAATTTGGGTGCAATAAATAAGCTTAATTTCTCAGAGATCAAATTATATTTCAACAAAGTAAGGCTTCTGGAATGCTTAACTGTTTCTAACTACAGAAACGATTTCAGAACAATCTGTAATAGTGGATGTCATGGCTTGTTTAAATGACATGGAACAACCCTGGAGTCAATGTGAATGCAACGCTTGATGCTTGGTTCCTCCTGCCACCACTTCCACAGATGTTAGGTATGAATTAAGGCCCTTAGACAGTTGTCATGGCAGCACGGTAGACGCTAGTTAGCAGACAGATTGTGGTGTGAGTGCAGCTCGATCAGGGTTGAAATAACAGTGAAATAACAGAAATACTGATCATCTCCCCCAAATGCACCCTAAACATGATGTTACAGCAGATTTCAGTGCAGAATATCTGGCTCTTGCAGATGTTGCCCATATGGCTGTAAGGGCTTTATTTAACTAATAGTCCTGTTTACATCCTCATCTATATTTATGAAGTGTCTGGTGAAATCTGCTGCCATTAGAAGGAGGAAAAACAGTGACTGGCATGTACAGTGGTTCTTCCTTTAACTTCTTGCGTCGAGCCATCCCAGATCCGGGATCGTGAATACAGCCTCAAGCTCATTACCATAACGCAACGTTAACTATTCATGAAAATCGCAAATGAAATTAAATAAATATGCTAGCTCTCAAGCTTAGCCTTTTGTTAACAACACTGTCATCTCAGATTTTAAAAAAAAAATGCTTCTCAACCACAGCAAAACAAGCATTTGTGTAACAGCATTTAGCGTTAGCATAGCATTTAGCATTAGCATTCAGCAGGCAACATTTTCACAAAAACCAGAAAACCATTCAAATAAAATAATTTACCTTTGAAGAACTTCTGATGTTTTCAATGAGGAGACTCTCAGTTAGATAGCAAATGTTGAGTTTTTCCTGAAAGATTATTTGTTTAGGAGAAATCGCTCCATTTTGTGCGTCACGTTTAGCTAAGAAAAAAAAAAACGTATCCAGGATTGTGTAAATCTATCAGCAAGCTCATTAGCATAACACAACATTAACTATTCATGAAAATCGCAAATGAAATGAAATCAATATGCTAGCTCTCAAGCGTAGCCTTTTGTTAACAACACTGTCATCTCAGATTTTCAAAAATATGCTTCTCAACCATAGCAAAACAAGCATTTGTGTAACAGTATTGATAGCTAGCGTTAGCATTTAGCGTTAGCATTTAGCGTTAGCAGTCAGCAGGCAACATTTTCACAAAAACCAGAAAACCATTCAAATAAAATCATTTACCTTTGAAGAACTTCGGATGTTTTCAATGAGGAGACTCTCAGTTAGATAGCAAATGTTCCGTTTTTCCTGAAAGATTATTTGTGCAGGAGAAATCGGTCCGTTTTCTGCGTCATGTTTGGCTACCAAAAAAAACGAAAATTAATTCATCCAAACGCCAACTTTCTTCCACATTAACTCCATAATATCGACTGAAACATGGTAAACATTGTTTAGAATCAATCCTCAATGTGTTTTTCACATATCTCTTCATGATATATCATTCCTGGAAGTCTCCTCTCTGTCTCAATCACATGGATGAATGCGAGCAGCTTGGAGATTACGCAACAATTTCAACTAAGGACACTGGGCGGATGTCACGTTCTGACCTTTATTTCCTTTGTTTTGTCATTTAGTATGGTCAGGGCGTGAGTTGGGGTGGGCAGTCTATGTTTGTTTTTCTATGATTTGGGTATTTCTATGTTTCGGCCTAGTATGGTTCTCAATCAGAGGCAGGTGTCATTAGTTGTCTCTGATTGAGAATCATACTTAGGTAGCCTGGGTTTCACTGTGTTTGGGGGTGATTGTTCCGGTCTCTGTGTTTTGCACCAGATAGGGCTGTTTTGGGTTTTCACGTTTCTTGTTTTTGTTAGTTTGTTCATGTGAAGTGATTTATTAAAACATGAATCAAAATAACCACGCTGCATTTTGGTCCGCTTCTCCTTCACCACAGGAAAACCCTTACAGAATCACCCACCAACCAAGGACCAAGCGGCGTGGTAAACAGAGGCAGCAACAACAGCAACAGCGGCGCAAAGAGGAATGGACATGGGAGGATGAATTGGACGGCAAGAGTTGCTACACCTGGGAGGAGATCCTGGCGGGAAAGGATCGCCTTCCATGGGAACAGGTGGCGGCAGCTAGGAGAGCAGAGGCAGCCGGAGAGAGGAGCTGGCGATATGAGGAGGCAGCACGGCAGGGCGACAGGTACGAGAGGCAGACCCACATTTTTTTGGGGGGGGGGCAGACGAGGTGTGGTACTAAGCCAGGTAGCAGACCTGAGCTCACTCCTCGTGCTTATTATAAGCAGCGCATTACTGGTCAGGCACCGTGTTATGCGGTTAAGCGCACGGTGTCGCCAGTACGTGCCCATAGCCCGGTGCGCTATAGGGCAGCCCCCCGAAAGTGCCATGTGAGTGTGGGCATCGAGCCAGGGCGTATGGTGCCTGCTCAGCGGGTCTGGTCGCCAGTACGCAGTTTTGGTCCAGGGTATCCTGCGCCGGCTCTGCGTGCTGTGTCTCCGGGGCGCTGGGAGGGTGCAGTGCGTCCTCTGCCTGCGCTCCGCTCGTGCCGGGCAAATGTGGGAGTGGAGCCTAAGGGAGAGGTGCGTGTAGTAAGCACTAGATCTCCCGTGCTTACCCACAGCCCGGTTCAACCTGTGCCTGCACTCTGGAGGGTCCGGGCTAGAGTAGTTGTCCAGCCTGGGGAAGTGGTGCCAAGGTTGCGCACCAGAGCTCCAGTGCTCCCCCACAGCCCGGTCCTTCAGGTGCCTCCTCCTAACACCAAGCCTCCTGAAGGTCTCCCCAGCCTGGTGGTTCCTGTGGCAGCCCCACGCACCAGGCTGTCTCTCTGTCTCCTCCCTGCAGGTGGTCCCGCCTGTCCGGCGCTGCTGCCGGAGTCTCCCGCCCGTCCGGCGCTGCTGCCGGAGTCTCCCGCCCGTCCGGCGCTGCTGCCGGAGTCTCCCGCCCGTCCGGCGCTGCTGCCGGAGTCTCCCGCCCGTCCGGCGCTGCTGCCGGAGTCTCCCGCCCGTCCGGCGCTGCTGCCGGAGTCTGAGGCGCCAGAGCCCCTGCCCCTCTGTCCCGAGCTGCCCCTCTGTCCAGAGCTTCCGCCCCTCTGTCCAGAGCTTCCGCCCCTCTGTCCAGAGCTTCCGCCCCTCTGTCCAGTGGGGTCATTGAGAAGGGTGCCCATGGTTAGAAAGCCACGAAGGCGGACTAAGACAATGGTGAAGTGGGGTCCGCATCCCGCGCCAGAGCCGCCACCGCGGACAGACGCCCACCCAGACCCTCCCCTATAGGTTAAGGTTTTGCGGCCGGAGTCCGCACCTTTGGGGGGGTACTGTCACATTCTGACCTTTATTTCCTTTGTTTTGTCATTATTTAGTATGGTCAGGGCGTGAGTTGGGGTGGGCAGTCTGTTTGTTTTTCTATGATTTGGGTATTTCTATGTTTCGGCCTAGTATGGTTCTCAATCAGAGGCAGGTGTCATTAGTTGTCTCTGATTGAGAATCTCACTTAGGTAGCCTGGGTTTCACTGTGTTTGGGGGTGATTGTTCCTGTCTCTGTGTTTTGCACCAGATAGGGCTCTTTTGGGTTTTCACGTTTCTTGTTTTGTTAGTTTGTTCATGTGAAGTGATTGATTAAAACGTGAATCAAAATAACCACGCTGCGCTTTGGTCCGCCTCTCCGTCAATGGAAGAAATCCCTTACAGCGGACCCCTGGTAAATGTAGTCTCTTATGGCCAATCTTCCAATGATATGTCTACAAATACGTCACAATGCTGCAGACAACTTGGAGAAACGATATAAAGGGCAGGCTAATTCGTGGCGCTTTCACAGCCATATAAGGAGACAATGAAAAACAGAGCGTCAAAAATCCTGCTAATTTCCTGTTTGAAGTTTCATCTTGGTTTCGCCTGTAGCATCAGTTCTGGGGCACTCAGAATAATACAGATAATATCTTTGCAGTTTTGGAAATGTCAGAGTGTTTTCTTTCCAAAGCTGCCAATTATATGCATAGTCGAGCATCTTTTCGTGACAAAATATTGCGCTTAAAACGGGCACGTTTTTTTATCCAATAATGACATAGCGCCCCCATAGGTTGAAGAGGTTAAAAGTTTCGAGCTTATGCCGTGACCGTTTGTGGCAGATTGTGATAAACTGAGTCATTCTGTCATTGCACCACACTACACACAAGGGGGAGTTAGAACACTGATCTATCAGTAGTCTAAACTGTGGCACAAATGTATTATCTTTTTGTAAATTAATGGAGGTATGAATGTTTCAGTCCTAGAGGTCTCTCTTCTCTGGCACAAGAGTCCTGAGGCACAACAAAACAAATAGCTGGCGGTGGTCATGGAGTTGAGAGAACTTTGGTAAATACAATAGCGCAATTACACTTGACATGTGGACTGACGATTTTCGAAAAATAGACATGGTGGGCTGTTGGTTTCTCTCCCTCTAAAACCAGAAAAAAAGAATTCTAAATAACAAAATAGCTTTATTTACCACAGTGTGAAAGAGTGATAGTCCCTCTATATAAAGTCAGTTTATGAAACACGAAGTCCTTCTTTGCGGATGTGAAGAAAAAACGTAATGAAAGAGATTCCAGCAAGGATTTTTCAGCATAAAGCTGAGTGACTCACTCATTCATGGCTTTGGATCAAAATAAATAATTACCAACATTCTTTCTGATAGTCTTTAAAGAATCCAAGTTAATCTGCTCATGTTGTGAGTGTTGAATTATTTGTAACATTGTGGTTACAACGAAGAAAGTAAATAATCTGGTGTGTTGTAAACTTGTCATTTTTCCTTATTTTATATATTTTTTGTAATATATTTTTTTGATATTTTTAGAGAATACAAAACATGCACATACAAATGACAACTACATCACACCTGCCCAGACCCACCTGCTCACAACACCATCTCCAGCTCCGGCATCACTCGCCTAAACTGCACCATTTTGTTACTCTCCGTCGCCCACACACTTTAAACATTTGGATAATAAAGCATTTAAAGGCTGACATTGGTTGATTTTAATCATTCTGACAGCCATATTTCTAACTCCACCCGTAACTTCTGGACTTTTTAACATTCCCAGAAGGCATGTATTATTATAACCTAATGAAAAATGAACCTGGTAATCTATTTTAATTTACTGCAGGCCTAAGACCTATGGGTTTAATCTTCTGAATGATTATATTGAAGATAGACAAACATTCACAACTCCATTCATTTACAAAAGGATAGTCTAATTGCTCGGCTAGGTGAGAAAAATCCCCCAATTTGTGCCACAGTTTAGACTAACGATAAATGCTGCGGTCAGAGTTGAGTCCTTTTGTAAAGTGTAGCCTAATGGCAAAATAAGGGCAAACTTGCAATGTATTTGATGCTTACGTAATCTATGGTTTTACATTTCTAACTCAATATCACAAACCAGATTTGCCCTGACAGAAAATGCATCAACCCTTATAAATATATACATTTATATTTATAATAATTGCTAAAGACAATCAGAAATAATGTGTCTTTAAACCTGCATTATAATTTAGGCAATTTAATATATTAGTTTAGGCTTGGCCTATTTAGTAGGCTATTTCGCAGCATAAAGCTATCTATGTCAGCATTATTTAAACAGGAAAGTCAGTTAAGAACAAATTCATATTTTCAATGATGGCCTAGGAACAGTGGGTCAACTGCCTTGTTCAGGGGTAGAATCACAGATTTTTACCTTGTCAGCTCGGGGATTCGATCTAGCAACCTTTCAGTTATTGGCCCAACGCTCTAACCACTAGGCTACCTGCCGCCTCAGGATAAAGCTGAGACTCACTCATTTGTCGCTTTGGATGAAAATAAGTACCAACAATCTTTCTGATCGTCTTTAATAAAGACTTTTTTTGACCAAGTTAATCTGCTCATGTTGTGTGTGTGTTCAATTATTTCAGACATTGTGGTTACAATGAAGAATGTAAACTAAATAAATCAAACAAATCATATTCATAATGAATAATCAGATGTGTTGCAAGCTTGTCATTTTTCACCCACATGCACTTTCAACATTTGGATAATAAAGCATTTAATGTCTGACATTGGTTGATTTTAACTCTACCCATAACTTTTTGACATTCCCAGAAGGCATGGATTATTATAACCTAATAAAAAAGGAACCAGGTAATCTCATTTAATTTACTGCAGAACTAAGACCTATGGGTCTATCCTTCTGAATTATTATATTGAAAATAGAATGAAACATTCATACCTACATTAATTTATGACAGAATAGTCTAATAGCTCGGCTCGGTGTGAAAAATCCCCTCAACTTGCAATGTATTCGGTGCTTAAGTATTCCAAACCTCATACAACCGCAAAATGTCAGATAAAGCGTATACTGTACAGTATTTGTTCATCAACATCTTTATGCTTTCGTTCCTAAAATAATGATTAAAAAAAAGACTCTGAAAATGTAGACATTTATTTTAACTACTGTACATCTCAGCTACATTTTAGTTGCACTTACCACCAGCACCACGACCACGGGTAAAAACTTGTTTGAATGATCAATGTATTTGATGCATTGTTGTATCGTCAGTGTCTAAAGACAAAACGTTGATAGACTTCACCAGTTCCGCTTTGCTTGTAGGCTTGGCAGAGTTACGGATGAATGTTTTCAGTTGATGCCAAACAAATTCGGCCGGGTTTAAATCAGAGAGAGAAGTAGAGAGAATTAAAAAATATTTGTAGATATACTGTAGGCCTCCCGAGTCTTACTAGTGTTGAGTAATGTGCTGTTACACACAAGTGTTGTAGGTCTATTTACTCTGCTGGCGTTTTGACACAGTTTATGCCCTCGTTTGCAATGCAAAACCGGGCAGAAGTGTGTTTTGGGTGATCGTCTGCATTTGTAGACAAAAAAATGACATTAGTCTAACAGCCAACATTAGGTAAAAAATAATTGAAATATACATGTAAATAGGCCTAAACATAACAAAATATTGCTATAATCCTACCTTGAAAGAAACAATGTAGTCCCAGAAACAACTCTCTGACACAGGGTCCAGCATATCTCTTGATGATTTCTTCCTCAAAGAACTCTCGAGCCATGATACGTGAACAAGGAGGCAACAGTGAATTATTGTGGAACACAGAGCTGTCCGTGAGGTGTAGGCTATAATATTTTATGTAACTTTAGCTTTTATAAATAGCTAATCAAAAATCAAATATGGGCCTGGTCCCTGGCGAGAAATTGCCCCCCAAATGGTTGGGATTCAACTTGCTTGATTTTCTTCATTTTTTCTGTAGCAATTTTGAGCAAATTGCTCAAGGGCCACGGTTGATTCGTCCATGAAGATGACGTCATTGAATGTTTCGCCAGCTTTGGGCCTGAAGCACGCAAAGTTCTTTGTTTCTCAGACGAATCATTGGGTCAAAAATACAGAACAGTACAAAACAAGAGATCACACATGTTTAATGTTCAAAATATATATTAAATATATATATATATACATATATATACCACTACCATTCCAAAGTTTGTGGTCACTTAGAAATGTCCTTGTTTTTTAAAGAAAATCACATTTTTTGTCCATTAAAATAACATCAAATTGATCAGAAATAAAGTGTAGACCGTGTTAATGTTGTAAATGACTGTTTGAAACTGAATATCTACATAGACATACAGAGGCCTGTTATCAGCAACCATCACTACTGTGTTCCAATGGCACATTGTGTTAGCTAATTTATGTTTGCTAAGTTTATCTTTTTAAAAGGCAAATTGCTCATTAGAAAAAAAAATTGCAATTATGTTAGCACAGCTGAAAAACGTTGTTCTGATTAAAGAAGCAATAAAGCCTTCTTTAGACTAGTTGAGTAACTGGAGCATCAGCGTTTGTGGGTTCGATTAGAGGCTCAAAATGGCCAGAAACAAATAACTTTCTTCTGAAACTCATCAGTCTATTCTTGTTCTGAGAAATGAAGGCTATTCCAGGATTAGGATTATTTTGCTCTTCACTCGCAGTCACTTAGTAGTCTACAGTAGGCCGACTCCCGTCTGGTCACGTTGTACAGCGCCATATTTTCCTAATGGAAACCCTGAGGCCTAAAGTACATAGGCTACTGTAAAATGTATTTTAATTTTTCTTGGAATAGAAACACCATAATATTAATCAAATGAATTAAGCAATTTTTCTAAAAACGAATCCCATTTAGTCTGTAACAAAAAAGGTTTTAACCTCTAGCGACGAGCAATCCCGTATCCGGGAGCGTAATCATAGCCTCAAGCACATTACCATAACGCAACGTTTCTTATTCATGAAAATCGCAAATGAAATGAAATAAATATATTCAAACACAAGCTTAGCCTTTTGTTAACAACACTGTCATCTCAGATTTTCAAAATATGCGTTACAGCCAACGCTAGACAAGCATTTGTGTAAGTTTAGCATGGCATAATGCTATGCTAGGCTGTGCTGGCAGAAGGCAACATTTTCACAAAAATAAGAAAAGCAACCAAATTAAATAATTTACCTTTGAAGAACTTCAGAAGCTTTCACTCAGGAGACTCCCAGTTAGATAGCAAATGTTTGTTCATCCTGCTTGGCTGAGAAATCGACAGAAAAATACTTCAACTATAATGCATTAGCATAACGTAACTTTTTCTATTCATGAAAATCGCAAATCAAATGAAATAAATATATTGTCTCTCAAGCTTAGCCTTTTGTTAACAACACTGTCATCTCAGATTTTCAAAATATGCTTTTCAACCAAAGCTACACAAGCATTTGTGTAAGAGTATTGATAGCCTAGCATAGCATTAAGCCTAGCATTCAGCAGGCAACATTTTCACAAAAACAAGAAAAGCATTCAAATAAAATAATTTACCTTTGAATAACTTCGGATGTTTTCAATGAGGAGACTCTCAGTTAGATAGCAAATGTTCATTTTTTCCAACAAGATTATTTGTGTAGGAGAAATCGCTCCGTTTTGTTCATCACTTTTGGCAAAGAAAAAAAAAATTCATTCACTACAACGTCAAACTTTTTTCCAAATTAACTCCATAATATCGACAGAAACATGGCAAACGTTGTTTAGAATCATCCTCAAGGTGTTTTTCACATATCTATTCGATGATAAATCCTTCGTGGCAGTTCGGTTTCTCCTTAGTAGCAAACGGAAAAGTACTGCAGCTGGAGACTACGCAATAATTGCAACGGAGGACACCAAGCGACCACCTGGTAAATGTAGTCTCTTAGGGTCAATCTTCCAATGATATGCCTACAAATACGTCACAATGCTGCAGACACCTTGGGGAAAACGTGGAAAAGGTAAGCTGACTCCTAGCTCCTCCACAGCCATATAAGGAGTCATTGCCATGAGGCGGTTTAAAAAAATGCGGCACTTCCTGATTGTATTTTTATCCGTTTTTTTTCTGTAACATCAGTTCTGTGGCACTCACAGACAATATCTTTGCAGTTTTGGAAACGTCAGAGTGTTTTCTTTCCAAAGCTGTCAATTATATGCATAGTCAAGCATCTTTTCGTGAGAAAATATATTGTTTAAAACGGGAACGTTTTTCATCCAAAAATTAAAAGAGCGCCCCCTATATCGAAGAAGTTAAAGTCTCTAGTACAGCCAATATTAAAAACAGTCAAATACATTCCTGAATTCAATCGCTTTCGCTGACATGTTGCGGTTTATTCATTGTTTATTCATTTATTCAAGGCTCCCTTTGTGATTTTTTGTTTAATAACTAAAATGCTTGGCTGTATTTTAAGACATGGATGACTTGTATGCTTTGCCAATAGGTAAGTTACGCTAAAACAGCTACAGTAAACAGGACTCTTAGGTTTACAGCTCAATGTCATTTCAATAACTTAGCTTCTCAAAGATGCCCTCTGGTGGTCCAACTAGCACTAACTAGCATTAATGGCAAGAATGGCTGACAGTTAAATAACGTGCCATAGAATTCTGCAGCACCCCGCAAGCTGTGCTGCAGTACGACACAACTTTTAAAGGAAGAACCATCGTAGGAGCAAAAGTTGTAATTGCTTTCTTGATATTCTCAATATAGTGCACTACTTTTTTACCAAGGCCTATATGTGTGATGATATGGACTGCATATCCAGCATTACAAACAGGCAATTTTTCTTTCATTACTTCCCCATTCTTGGACTAAATTGTTGGTACAGAATCATAAATAATCCGTTTTGACTGGAGCAGGCTCCTCCTTCCTGTGATATACTGCCCATAGAAATACATAGAATCAATCAGCCAAAATGATGTGAACTGAGGGGCCCCCTTGCCCCCTTAAATCAAGCTGCTGCCACCAATGTCACAATCGCTTGACATTGGAGCAGAATGAATGGGGGGACTATTCGTCCTTTATACCTGTCAGTGTTGCCATGTCACAACGATTAATTGCACCTAAAATTCATTAGCACTAGGCCCTACCCCTTATCAAACAGTCACAAGTCTATGAGCCAACAGTTCAGCACATAACATAAAATTAAGTGAAATCCAATAAGCTATGGAACAACAAAGATGAATCTTCAGTCAGACGCTTGTCAGATAAAAATGATTTCATACATAAGTCCATGTCTTAGCCTAGTGAGAAATAAAACCTCACACTCATATTCTTGCCAGACAAATTAAGTAATGAGCAAAGGTCAGTTAATAAGAGGACAAAACATTTTCATCATAACTATGACCTCCATAAACCATCCCTGTGATCCGGTTGACTGTGGGTGTGTGCCTATAGGCCCAGGTCGAAAGTAGTGCATTAAATAGGGAATAGGGTCCATTTGAGATGCAGACTGTGGGAGAGCATACACCAGCCACTGTAAAACTCTTAACTGTGTGTTTTCAAGGAATACAGATAGAAAATCCCATGCAATATTTTCACTAACCATTCCTTCAATTCTTTCACTCTTGTTGTTGGAGCTTTAAAGTAGCAAAGTGCATGCCCCACCCATCTGAGGATCTGTCTTTTTAAGTAATCTATTTCCTGTGAATTTGAAGTAGCCTAAACATGAGAAAGTTTATTTGGAATCTCTAACTTGAACGGTTCAAGAGTTACTGATGGTGAGTTGTTTTATGCAAAAGTTTTTACCAAAAAGTTATATTTTGGTTTCATCTGACCATATGACATTCTCCCAATCTTCTTCTGGATCATCCAAATGCTCTCTAGCAAACTTCAGATGGGCCTGGACATGTACTGGTTAAGCAGGGGGACACGTCTGGCACTGCAGGATTTGAGTCCCTGGCGGCGTAGTGTGTTACTGATGGTATGCTTTGTTACTTTGGTCCCAGTTCTCTGCAGGTCATTCACTAGGTCCCCCCGTGTGGTTCTGGGATTTTTGCTCACCGTTCTTGTGATCATTTTGACCCCACTGGGTGAGATCTTGTGTGGAGCCCCAGATCGAGGGAGATTATCAGTGGTCTTGTATGTCTTCCATTTCCTAATAATTGCTCCCACAGTTGATTTCTTCAAACCAGGCTGCTTACCTATTGCAGATTCAGTCTTCCCAGCCTGGTGCAGATCTACAATTTTGTTTCTGGTGTCCTTTGACAGCTCTTTGGTCTTGGCCATAGTGGAGTTTGGAGTGTGACTGAGGTTGTGGACAGGTGTCTTTTATACTGATAACAAGTTCAAACAGGTGCCATTAATACAGGTAACAAGTGGAGGACAGAGGGGCCTCTTGAAGAAGAAGTTACAGGTCTGTGAGAGCCAGAAATCTTGCTTGTTTGTAGGTGACCAAATACTTATTTTCCACCATCATTTGCAAATAAATTCATTAAAAATCCTACAATGTGATTTTCTGGATTTTTTTCTCATTTTGTCTGACATAGTTGAAGTGTACCTATGATGAAAATTACAGGCCTCTCTCATCTTTTTAAGTGGGAGAACTTGCACAATTGGTGGCTGACTAAATACTTTTTTGCCCCACTGTATAGTTGATAAAGATCATTAAAAATTGAAGTTAGGATAGCCTGAATGTCTTATAGCTTAATTGGCCAAGGAGCCGGACCCTTTTAAAGAGATACCACTATATTACTGTGGTTTTAATTCAAACCAATGTTAATTTATGCAAATGTCAAATGGTTACAATTCAAAAAGTAGTATAACAAATCTGAACACAATGAGGTGGCCTATAATAGTAAAAAGAACGGACACAAGTTTACATCTGCAAAGTTCTGGCGCTTTCTTTATTCTGAGGAATGTTTATTTTCTATTGTTCAATTATCTATTTTCTCCTTGACAGTGGCAGCTCTACCCTTTAGCTCAGTGCAAATGTTGCCTGTAATCCATGGCTTCTGGTTGGGGTATGTACGTACAGTCATTGTGGGGATGACGGTCCATAATGTACTTATTGATAAAGCCAGTGACTGATGTGGTGTACTCCTCAATGCCATCGGAAGAATCCAGGAACATGTTCCAGTCTGTGCTAGTAAAACAGTCCTGTAGTTTAGCATCGGCTTCATCTGACCACTTTTTTTTATAGACCAAGTCACTGGTGCTTCCTGCTTTAATTTTTGTTTGTAAGCAGGAATCAGGAGGATGGAGTTATGGTCAGATTTGCCAAATGGAGGGCGAGGGAGATCTTTGTACGCGTCTTTCCACTCTGTCTTCTTCTCTTCTTGCAGAGTACGGAGCATAGCCTCCTTTGCTTGGCTCAAGATGCAAGTAGTCGACGGAGAGAAGCTCAAAGGGTGCACTGGTAGTGATAGAACCCATGGGTACTTTCTCTGGAACACAGGGACGATTTCTGTGGTAGTTTTTCTGTGGTAGTGTTCTGGACCCAGACCCGATTACACATAGTCTCCTGGTCTGATGTTGGTTAAGGACAGCTCCTAGAACCTCATTGGAAGCATCAGTGTATAGCACAAACGGTAAGTCACAGTCTGGGTATGCTAGTATGGGTGGGTTGGTTAGCATGTCCACCAACTTGGCTACGATGGCACTGTGTACAGCCGTCCACTGAACTGGTGTCTTAAGATGCTGTTGTTCATTGTCAACCTTTTTGGCCTGGGGTTTTCCTCTGGTTGATTTGGGCTTGGCAGTTTTACCCTTTTCTTCGGATGGCCATCCTGGAGAAATCTTGGATAAAGAACCTGTTGTAGCCAAAGAATCCCAGCAGTGTTCTGACCTCTCCAACTGTCTGTGGCTCCATGTCTTTTAGCCGCAACACAGCTTACAAGTCTTTTGGGTCGATTTGTACTCCCTCGCTGCATACAATGTACCTCACTTGGCGTCTGAAGACTTCACACTTTTCCGTCCACAGTTTGATACTGTGCTTCCTCATCTGACCAAGCACTCTTCTCAGGTCTTCCACATGTTCACTGAATGTCTTGGAATAGTAGAGAACATCATCCAGATATGGAGAACAGCAGTCATCTCTCATGCCCTCTAGAACTCCTTACATACACCTCTGGAAAGCGGATGGGGTGTTGGTCAAACCAAAGGGGATGCGGACCTACTCATATAGCCTCCAGGGTGTGCTGAATGGGATGGTTTGTCTTGAGCTTTCATCCACAAAGCCTTTGATGGTAAGCGCTGCCTTGGTCAAGTATCGAGAACCATCTGTATCCCCCTAGATTATCCATTAGGTCTTGTATCCGTGGCAACGGATGGCGGTCAGTGATGGTCTTGCGATTCAGCTCCCTGAAGTAGACACATAAAGGCAGGCTGCTGTCCTTCTTGTGCATGCAGACCACCAGGATGAATATGGAGATGTGGATCTCTTGACCCTGCCTCTCTCCAGTAGGTTTTGGACATATTCTTTCACCTCTTTGTATAGAGGTTTCAGAATGGAGTTGTAACTTTTCTGGACAGGCGTGTGATCCTTCAAGTTGAAGGATTAAGGTTAAGTTTAAGGTTCAGAATATAGACAATATTTCCATCTTCCTGCGCGAACACATCAGATTCTTCATACAGCATTCTTAGGACTATTTTCTGTTCAACTTCCTGTAGATGTTCTAAGCCTGCTGACTCCTCCCTCCGGCCAGGCTCTGATTCTACATTTTACCTCAGCTATTTGACTTGTAGGAATGGTAAGTCCTTTCTTTCCCACTTTTACCAGACAGCTCAGATAAATTTCTTCATGGGCCATCACTTTAATGGCAGAGACCATGGTTTCAATAGCTTTTTCTTTTACATTCATCACCTCACTCAGCAGTGCACTGAGATTGACACCATTAGTCTGTTCACTGTTTTCTCTGATGAGTTCCTATATGACATTAAAGCCTAGTACTGAACAGTCTACACTTCTCTGACTAACTAGCATAGGCACATGTATGGCTATTTTCCCATGTTTACTACTCAGAAGCTCCAGGGACACTTCAATCTAGCCATCAAGGGGAGAGTAATTTGCTGCAGTCACGTGGAGCTGGCCTTCAGTTAACAAAGTCTGGCAAAAGCATTCTCTACCCAGGCCCTCCCTACAATGCTAACCTTTGCCCCAGTGTCTAACAACATCTCAACTTTGACTCCATAACATAGGCATGAGACCATAAATCTATTGCCAATAAGCTGTGCGACGCGTTTCACCTTTGGTGTCTTAAGCTGAGTGTGTGTTGATGTTCCTGTGTGTGGGCATGTAGCAGGTTTCTCTGTCTCAACGCAGTTGATTTGGAGCAGGGCCGTTTTGTCTGCAGCAGTCACTGTCTGTCCCTCGCCAGCAAACTGGACCCGTTTCCCGACATCTGTCTCATTAGGCAGCCGACAGCTCTGTGTCCTTCTTGTCCACAACGGAAGCAGTGAGGGCAGCATTCAATTTCCTGCTGGACACAGTCTTGACATTTACCCTTAGTGTGGGCCCTGTCTGTCGTCGTTGCTTTGGATGGTGGTGAAGAAGCATATCTCGGTGCCTCTCATTTTGGTGCTCTGGAGGAATAGGTGATAGGCATATGCAGCTCTGCTACAGTAAGACCATCTTTGTTTGTTCACATGTCCCTGAAAGTATCAGGCTTGATTACTCTCAGAACATTTCTGACTACCTCTGACTCAGGATATTTCTCTCGGAGGCCGTCATCAATTTATTTACATATACTACTGTAAGTAAAATCAGAAACAGAATCAGAGATTTGGCCACCATGTATATTAATAAGGATCCGCCCCTTTTTTCCCCATTTTTGCCTAAAATGACATACCCAAATCTAACTGCCTGTAGCTCAGGCCCTGAAACAAGGATATGCATATTCTTGGTACCATTTGAAAGGAAACACTTTGAAGTTTGTGGAAAGGAATGTAGGAGAATATAACATAATAGATCTGGTGAAAGATAATACAATGACAAAACCAACCAGTCTTTTGTATTTTTTTGTACCATCATCTTGGAAATGCAAGAGAAAGGCGATAATGTATTATTCCAGCCCAGGTGCAAATTAGATTTTGTCAACTAGATGGCAGCAGTGTATGTGCAAAGTTTTAGACTGATCCAATGAACCATTGTCTTTCTGTTCAAAATGTTGTATCAAGACTGCCCAAATGTGGCTAATTTGTTTATTAATAACTTTTCATGTTCAAATTGTGCATTCTCCTCAAACAATAGCATGGTATTCTTTCACTGTAATAGCTACTGTAAATTGGACAGTGCAGTTAGATTAACAAGAATTTAAGATTTCTGCCAATATCAGATATGTCTATATCCTGGGAAATTTTCTTGTTCCTTACAACCTCATGCTAATCACATTAGCGTGTGTTAGCTCAACCGTCCCACGGACGGGACACCGATCCTGAAGAAGTTTAATTCTCTACGGGGAAACAGTGCTGCTACATCAGTAACCCTCATCAACCCAGATACCTGTTCTGCAACCAGGGGTGCTGCATGTGCTGACCCATTGCTCACAGTGTCTTTGGTTGTTGATGCGTTGTTGGTCTCGGTCGGTGTAGTGTCATTATCTGTGACTGATAATAGTTAATCAAGTTGATCATGCAGGTGAAGTAGGCAGGACAAGCCCTCGCCCTCCAGCTTCAGTATCTCCTCGCCCTTGATGTAGTCAATGATGTAGTCAAAAAGTTATTGTTCGTTGGACTCAGATGCCTCTGGAATGTCTCTTTCGCTCTCGTGGTCTAGTGCCACTGATAGTGTGTGCAGCTGGCTTCCATTCATTGATGATAACTGTTTCTGAATATCCCAAATAATCTTGCGGCGCCATCATTACTGGATGTCTCAATCCACTCTCTGGTGACTCTCGAAATTGTCCCTGTAACCTCAGCTTTCTGGATAACTCTCGAAGCCTTCGCAGCTCTGACGTCCGTATCACCCAGTTGTAGGGTCAGCAATTCACCAGATGGTGGTGCTACCCCCAAAATGTTACCGGCCTCGGTCTGTAGCTGAGGTGGCCTGTTATAGTAAAAATAATGGACACAAGTTTACGTCTGCAAAGTTCAGGCGCTTTCTTATGCTGAAGAATGTTTTTTTTTCTCTTGTTCAATTGTCTTTTCTTGTTCGAACTTTTATGAATGTATTTCCCATTCACATCAAACAAGTGCACACTTTAAATTACACAACATAAAAGCCCTTTACCTGAAGCAGAATTTAAAAATATTCCACAAATTACCCTGTCTTACTGTAGGATTTCACATGAAAACCAAAATGTATTTCCCATTCATACAATAGAAACACTTATACTGTATATGAAGACAGAAATAAAAAAAATGTTTTTCTACATACCACTACCAATATAGAAAACTGACAACAATACATTCAGCTTTAAGATAGTGGCACTTCCGTAAAATCGACTCTCTCTCATGCACCAGCACTGTATGCACTAAAAGCCCACCCTCCAGACTGAGCGTGCGTGGCCAGTTTACCAGCTCATGAACACAATTTTACACAAAACCAATAGCATGTAAAACAAACTCAGAAATCACTAATAAATGGTTTCTTTGTAAAATCTCCTAGACAAAATCCAGTACAGGTCAGCTACTCAGTAAACATAGTCTCTGTGACTCGTAAATCGTTTTTGTACCTCAGCTAGCATCTAGCGAACATATACTCTCACTCATTGTAAATCACTTTCTTCTCTCACTCAGTTCGACACAAACCCTTTCCTAACGTGATAATACCTTGACAAAGTTGTTAAATAGCATGTTAT
The DNA here is from genome assembly GCF_034236695.1 of Oncorhynchus nerka. Taxonomy (NCBI): domain Eukaryota; kingdom Metazoa; phylum Chordata; class Actinopteri; order Salmoniformes; family Salmonidae; genus Oncorhynchus; species Oncorhynchus nerka. The sequence continues at coordinate 42,466,905 of NC_088422.1, forward strand.
TACATATTCTTTCGATATTAGAACGTTCGGAAGTTCTGTTACATACCTGTAATAGTAAAAAGAACGGACACAAGTTTACATCTGCAAAGTTCTGCCACTTTATTTATTCTGAAAAATGGTGCTCGCACTTGGCCAGAACTTGCTGTTTCTCCTACTACCACGGTACAACAGCACCATCTATTGACCTGATGGACTACTGTCATACCTCCTAACTTTTTGTCTAATTTCTTTGGAAAGTGGTCAAAATTTCTGTTGTTTACAAAAAGTTTTAGAAAATGTTGATGCGGTTACTAAAACAGCTGTAACTTTTTATCTGAACAAGATATTTTTGTTCCACGGGCAGATATGAAAAGCAAGGAAGTAGATCAAGATGTCATACACTAACCTTTTGTTTAAATTGTTGTAAAAGTGGTCAAAGTAGCTGACTTGTGTCAAAAGTTGCAATTTGCATTTACGGTGATTGGAAGTTGAAACTGATGATGACACAATGGGGAGCTTTAGAATGTTGAGGAAATCCCATGCAGGTGGATGGAGGACAAAAAGAAGGATAAAAAGTTTAATGGGAAACTTCACCACTAGACACTATTTGGGGTGTTTTTCCAGTCTCCCTACATCATTATGAGTGATGAAAGGGTGTTTCAGACATAATTATGCACTATTGCTGTCATTTTTAATGTTCAAGTCCGGAGAGGTCAACCAATGACGTCGTCTTTGGTTGATTGAGTCTGTTGTCTGATCTAAAAATAAATGAAATGAATGAGTCATGTTTTGTAGCAATTATTGTGGCCTTTGTGTTTCACCGATTGCATGATCACGTGATCACGGGAGTAGATATGGTTGTGGTAATGGAAGAACTTGAGGTTTTGGTCAGTAGTTGTGTGGTTGTGGTCAGGAGTTGTGGTGAGTGGTTGTGGACAGGGGGTTATGGTCAGTAATTGTTTTGTTGTGGTCAATAGTTATGTGGTCAGTAGTTATGTGGTTCAGTAGTTGTATGCTCAATATTTGTGTGGTTGTGGACAGGAGTTATGGGCAGTAGTTGTGTGGTTGTGGTCAGTAGTAGTCAGTAATGGTCAGGAGTGTTGTAGTTGTGGTTTAGTAGTTGTGTGGTTATGGTCAGTAGCTGTGGTCAGTAGTTGTGGTGAGTATTTTTGTGGTTGTGGTCATTAGTTGTGCAGTTCTGTAGTTTTATGCTCAATATTTGTGTGGTTGTGGTCAGTAGTTGTGTTGTTGTGGTCAGTAGTGGTGGTGGGTAGTTGTGGTCAGTGATTATGTTCAGTAGTTGTGTGGTTGTGGTCAGTAGCTATGGTTAGTAGTTCTGTGGTCAGCAGTTGTGTGGTTGCGGTCATAAGTTGTGTGGTTTTGCTCAGTAGTTGTGGTCAGCTGTTGTGTGGTTGTGGTCAGCAGTTGTGTGGTTGTGGTCAGTAAATATGTGGTCAGAAGTTGTGTGGTTGTGGTCAGTAGTTGTGGTCAGTAGTGGTGTGGTTGTGGTGAGTGGTTGTGGACAGGGGGTTATGATCAGTAGTTGTTTTGTTGTGGTCAGTAGATGTGTGGTTCAGCAGTTGTGTGGTTATGGTCAGTAGTTGTGGTCAGTGGTTTTGTGCAGAAGTTGTGGTCAGTAGTTGTGGTCAGTAGTTTTGGTAAATAGTTATGTGTAAATAGTTATGTGGTTTTGATCAGTCATTTTGTTAAGAAGTTGTGTGGTTTGATAGTTGTGGTCAGTAGTTGTGTGGTTGTGGTCAGTAGTAGTCAGTAGTGGTCAGTTGTAATTGTGGTTTTGTAGTTGTGGTCAGTAGTTGTGTGGTTGTGGTCAGTAGTAGTCAGTAGTGGTCAGGAGTGTTGTAGTTGTGGTTTAGTAGTTGTGGTCAGTAGTTGTGTGGTTATGGTCAGTAGCTGTGGTCAGTAGTTTTGTGGTTGTGGTCATTTGTTGTGCAGTTCTGTAGTTATGGTCAGTAGTGGTCAGTAGTTGTGGACAGTAGTGTTGTGGCTGTGGTCAGTAGTTGTGTGGTTGTGGTCACTAGTTGTGGTCAGTAGTGGTTAGTAATTTTGTTGAGTAGTTGTGTTGTTCATTAGTTGTGGTAAGTAGTTGTGTGGTTGTGGTCAGTAGTTGTAGTTTAGTAATTGTGGTCAGTAGTTATGTGGTTGTGGTCAGTAGTTGTGTGGTTGTGGGCATTACTTGTGTGGTTCAGTAGTTATGTGGTCAGTAGTTGTGTGGTTATGGTCAGTAGTTTAGTAGTAGGACAGCGGAGTCAATCACCACCTTCCGGAGACACCTGAAACCCCACCTCTTTCAGGAATACCTAGGATAGGATAAAGTAATCCTTCTCACCCCCCTTAAAAGATTTAGATGCACTATTGTAAAGTGGCTGTTCCACTGGATGTCTTAAGGTGAACGCACCAATTTGTAAGTCGCTCTGGATAAGAGCGTCTGCTAAATGACTTAAATGTAAATGTAAATGTAGTTTTGGTCAGTGTTTCGACCACAGTTGTTGCAGGTGAAAACTGAAAGAAGTGTGATGAGAAGTGATCAGGTAAAATATAAAGCAAGTGAACGGAGACAGCTTTGCCCTATAAAATAAGAGCAGCAGGATCAATGTACACCCCACCCTTCTCTGTACAGACAGGGAAACTAGCCAGTTGAGTTATTTAGAGCACAGGGCATGATCCTGAGAAAGAGGACGAAGGTAGTGAGCATTAGAAAACGTCTCTATTGTTCCAGGTTGTCCAGACCGAGGAAGCATTAGAAATCTTCTCTGTGTCATTCGGGGTCATGCCATAATGCACTGTAATTATTTTGGTAGATACACTATATATACAAAAGTATGTGGACCTCCCTTCAAATTAGTGGATTCAGCTATTCAGCCACATCCGTTGCTGACAGGTGTATAAAATCGAGCACACCTCCATGCAAACTCCATAGACAAACATTGGTAGTAGAAGGGCCATACTGAAGAGCTCAGTGACGTTCTGCCCTTCTAGAGCTGCCCCGGTCATCTGTAAGTGCTGTTATTGTGAAGTGGAAACATCTAGGAGCAACAGCAGTTCAGCCTCGAAGTGGTAGGCCACACAAGCTCACAGAACGGGACTGCCGAGTGCTGAATCATGTAGCATGTAAAAATCACTGGTCATCGGTTGCAACACTTACTACCGAATTCCGAACTGCCTTTGGAAGCAACATCAGCACAATAACTGTTTGTCGGGAGATTCATGAAATTAGGTTTCCATGGCCGAGCAGCCGCACGCACACAAGCCTAAGATCCCCATGCACAATGCCAAGCATCGGCTGGAGTGGTGTAGAGCTCGCCGCCATTGGACTCTGGAGCAGTGGCAACGTATTCTCTGGAGTGATGAATCACACTTCACTATCTCTGGGTCTGGCGGATGCCAAGATAGCGCTACCTGCCCCAATGCATAGTGCCAACTGTAAAGTTTGTTGGAGGGGGAATAATGGTCTGGGGCTGTGACCACTGTTTTTTATGTTTCGGGCTAGGCCCCTTAGTTCCAGTAAATGGAAATCTTAACGCTACAGCATACAATGCCATTGTAGACGATAGGGTGCTTTCAACTTTGTGGCAACAGTTTGGGGAAGGCCCTTTCTTGTTTCCGCATGACAATGCCCCCGTGCACAAAGCGAGGTCCATACAGAAAAGTTTGTCGAGATCGGGGGAAAAAACTTGACTGCACAGAGCCCTGACCTTAGCCCTATCGAACACCTTTGGGTTGAATTGGAGCGCCGACTGCGAGCCAGGCCTAATCACCCAAAATCAGAGGCCAACCTCACTAATGCTCTTGTGGCTGAATGGAAGCAAGTCCCCGCAGCAATGTTCCAACATCTAGTGAAAAGCCTTCCCAGAAGAATGGAGGCTGTTACAGCAGAAAAGAGGAGACCAACTCCATATTAATGCCCATGATTTTGGAATGAGAATTCATTTTTGCTGTTGTGCTAGCTGTTAGGTCCAAAACAGATTCACAAATCATGGGAATTTGTCGAGCTATGAAGATGTCTCCCTCCGAGGCATGTGTTGCTTGGCAACCACCCTGCAGTTGCCTTGGCAACCCTGCTGCCTCCATGGCTAAAACCAGTGTGAAAAACATGCTAACAAACGTTTGTGCTATGAACCTAAATAAATACTGCACTCTGACGCACAAAACTTCTTTGCTAGATTCATGATAGTGGTTAGACAAAGCAAGGAGGGAGTTCCATACCTTTATGTACATTTATTAAAATATGCAAATACACCTGGTGTATTTATGCAAATTAGGCACATCATTGTCTTTATTTTAACACAAAATGTTTTATGTGCTATAATTCGGTCAATATCTAATGGATTATGAAAATTCAAAAAATTCTTCATCCATTGTTCAACTGTTTTATTTATTCGATTTTTTCTTCCTAAACCTGAGACACCTGCTGGATCCTTTCACCTTGTGTGCAGACCAACAAGCTCTCACTCTTACTGCAGAATTAGATGTTAATCCACATTCTTCAAATGTCAAACTTAAAAGTTGCTTCAAACCAAAATGTTTAAATTGTTTTATTTTGCTGCTGCTCCTCTGTATCATTCCATTTCTCCAAATGTCAAATTTTTAAGTCAAAGGTTAAGTTTAGGCACTCATTCCGAATGGTTAAGGTAAGGTTTAAAGTTTGGGATAGGGTTAAAACCAAAAAACAGTGTCCACAATTGGGATTGATTGCAAACTTCTAATCAAGAGTCATGGGATTACCACCACCCTTATCTACAACTTGATGGTAATAGCTCTCACTGTTGCCCCTAGTGGCTGGTTTTGAAGGCATTTCCTGACGTCCACAGGACATGGATAAACGTGAACGTGAACTCAAGTCTAAGATGCTTTTTATGCCAGTTTTACATCCAATACACAACAGGAGGTCACCTATATGATGTGCTTAATGAAATATGATATTAGAAGCTCTATTCACACAACAGCTCCAAATCTGACAATTATCATCCAGGACATTATTTGACAGAACATTGAGTTAAGCGTGCAAATGTTCTATAAACAGAGGGTTGGCTATGTCATCTTGGTTCAGATTAATACCAGGTGTCACTGTGACTATTATGGAATTTTGGGTAACGATTCATTATCATGCAAATAGCTTTGGTTATAATTGTCATTTTAGTTGAAAAATGTTTTGCACTTGAAATGCATCTTTGAAAATTAACTATGACATACCTAATGAATACAACACAGCATTGGTGACAACACTGTCTCAAAAAATGAATCTGACCATTTGAAAATGACGCTTCTCCTTCCAACCATGCTGTTCCGCTTGTAAAATTGTTACCAACTTTCCCCACTTCATGTAAAAATGAAAAACTGATATTGGGTAAACTATATCTACTTAAATATAAAGTTGGATCCCCCTACTCCTAAAATGTGTATTAAGGCGATAGTGACTATACATTTTTTTAGTTTGAGGTTATTGTCCATAATTGTAGATTACATGATAATTGTGCCAGCCCTAATCACAGCAACACATAGCAAATTAGTCCTGCGGTCATCACTGCTGCAGGAAGAGAAAGAGAAAGAAAAAAGAGAGCGAGAGAGAACTGGAGAAAGATGAGGAGAAGCATGACATAATGGACTACTTCTGCCCTCTACTGGTGACTGGTAGCTTGAGACAATTTACCTGATGAGCCATAGGGGTATACTGCAAAGCAGAATGAATGAGTTAGCCAAATAACTTTGATAAACAACCAAAAATAACTACTGATATTCTGGTTCATTAAGAAAGCTAACCTTCGATATGTGTTTTTGGTTGTAGAGTCAATTAGACCATGTCCATTTCAAGATTATTTGTCCAAAAAATAAAACGTTATTTCAGAATATTTACGCAAGTTAGCTGGCTAAATCATTGAACCTATTTTGTAGTAAACCCCTCTGGGCTGAGTCTGAAGCAATAGCAACACAGGATTATCAAATAGGGCCAACAGGATCCAGCTATGTATTAAACTCATTGCATTTATAACTGTACAGAAGAGCTGTGTAACATACCAAATGCATTACGAAAAAGGTTTCGTAACTGACAGCCGTGGACCCCAGGAAGAGTAGCTGCTGCTTCTGCAAAAGATGGGGATTCAAATAAGCAAATAATAAACAAATAAACCGGCTACTCAGTCACTTTAAAAGTCAAAGTACTTCAGCAGAAGAAAGACAAAAACTTATTTCAAACTGTTCTTGACTTTTAAAACAAGGTCCCTTTGATCAGGAAATTGCATTACAAAGGCCTCTTACAGATTTTTAATTCACAACCTCCGTAATGAGCTTATGAATGATGAGTTTTCCAGAGGAAATAATGGATTTGTATGCAGAACGAGCAGGCGGAATTGACAGCAGCTATAAATGAAAAACATGACTTATGCAGTCACACTCACCCATTATGGAAATGTCATGTCATTTCTTTCCTCTCAGACGTTAATGTTCTTAACTGTAAGACGTTAAATGGGTCATTCCACCAATTCGGTGCCCTTTGAGAAGTGTAACTTGGTAAAAAAAAAAAAAATTCACATCCTTTTTACATTGTCATAAAGAGCACATGTTCAACTTAACATAAAACACGTTTTCTCATCCCGAGGTTAAATTTAAAAAATGACTATAGTAAAGTGCCTATTAATTGTGAACTCTGAGCGGTTGTTTTGGACCCAGTACCGGGTCAGGCGATAATTGGGGGTACATATCATTTGAAAGCTACAGCCCCTGTCTTTTTGGAAATCAAACTAAAAATCTTACTGCTGGCAATGTTATAAGAATCTCCCCACCCTGGTGGTTATTGTAAAGCAATGCATGTCCATCTCCATCCACATTACCTTGTATGCATTCTCCACATGTGCCAGTTAATATATCTCACTCGTTTACAATAGGACAAAGAGATGTCATGTGATCTCCTACCGATATCTAGCGGACCAACTGGGAATCAGACAGGGGATATATTTACATCAATGGCTAGGTGGAGACGTCCACTTTCTCCTCATATTTCTATTATTCCTGTAAGACGAAAAATGACATTGCTCAAGACCTGTGCTTTTAAAATGGCTGTGTTCCTATGGGAATTTTCACATGTTTTAGAGTGACACCTCGAAGAGTGCCTTTTGCGTCCTTTTGAGATTTTGGGTATAACTTGTGAAGTGTTGGGGAATAAGAGATTTGAAAATAGAGGTTTGACATAAAATATGCCACCAATTACTGTTCCAAAATGATTTTCTTTCATTTTTAAGGAAATCATTTTGGAACAGTAATTGGTGGCATACTTTATGTCAAACCTATATTTTCACATCTCTTATTCCCCAACACTTCACAATTTATACCTAAAATATAAATAGGACGCAAAAGGCACTCTTCGAGGAGTGACCCAAATGCAATCCATTTCCGGTGTGGGCATACAGTAATTATAATAACAAAATAATCATACAATTTCACTTAAGCGGTATGCTTTTATGGCTACTTATTTTCCAATAAGCATAAGGATAACGTGCAGTATACGATTTCAAACCTGTGTTAGTTTGCAATTATAAATCGTGGATGTAGAACAGTGAAAGTACTCGGCTATAATGCACCTGACTACATCCATGGATGTATTTAAGTGCATAGAAAATCATCCAGTCAGGTCACACAGACTTAAAATACAGTCAAATCTGTCAACTCCATTCCATTCAATTCAGACTACTTTATTTGTCCCCTTTGGGGCAATTCCATTAGGGCTATAATGGTGCTTCTGATGCATACAAAAGAGACAGTGTCTGTTCCATTTCATCTTTCATAGACATATTTAGTATTCACTTCCTTAGCCAATGCAGGCCTATCTCAGTGTTTTGCCCAACAGTCTATTTTTGAGATGCAAAGAGAGAGCACTCACAACAAGGCCACAATCAAAGGACTCTCCTGTTTGACGAATTAGAACCGGGGGAAGATAAGCCTGTTTTGTTCTGTCCATCTGGTGCAGCCTAATAAAGAGGATATCTTAGTTCCCAATAAAGGATGCTGGAAGCCTTTTAGCACATCAATGTCGTTAAAAATGAGCCCAGAAAAAAACTATTCCAGCCAGAATCCCTATCAGCTACCTGTGTAGTTTATAGCTTTCATCAAACAACAATATGTTTCACCATATATCTATCGTCTTAGGTCACTATTGTAAAAAACGAATGTGTCCTCAATGACTTTCCTGGTTAAATAAAGGCAATGTGTTTTTTTCTCTTAACCTCCATTTTACCAAGGATTTCAACAATATTAATGTCAAATATAATGCATACAAACATGCAATTTCCAATAAACTGATATACTAACAATTAACCTTTTTCAAAGGTAAACACAAAGGTCAATAGTACATGCCAGTGCTTCTATGAGAAAAATACAGTGTTCATCAAATAACACTCCTCAAAGTTTGGTGGACAAGGACAAAGCTTGCAGACATTCGTCTGGTGCAGTGTTGTGAATATGTTAAGGATGCCATATTTTGGACTTCATAAAGTCTGAGAATTTGGTACAAAATATTGAGGTTGCGTTATAATGAGTCATTTATTGTTAAGAGACCGTGGGGAGGTCTGAAATGGACAGAGGTGGAGGACAATGATGGGTAACTAACTATACAAATGGACATTCCGTGTCTTTTTCAATCAAAGAAATAATTTGACAACTGAAAAACATTGTGTGACTGCTTTCTATTGTTAAACCACGTGACTGCCGTCACATATATTCTATATTATGCTGACTTTAAAAGTTGAGGAGCAACTTTCCGAGGTGAAACATTAGCTGCTGAACTTCAAAGGTGTAAAGCATATCATAATGATTGTCCACAATATCAAAAATGGTTCTCAACAAATACTGAATCTTTCATGTTAAAAGGACTTGATTTATCAGAGGTTTGAAGATCATATTGATTATTTTGTTATCTTGCTCGCTAGGGAAATTAAAATCAAGTCAAATGAGTGAGTGCACTGTAGCAGTGTACTTAGGCACTGTATGACTCACAGACACAATTGTATGGTGAATTGAGAAATTCACTCAACAAACATGACAAAGAATGAATGAACTGTAATGAACTCTACAATGATTTCTTACATAATGCATCCCCACTTACTGTTGTACACACCAGTTAGAGGATTCTAAATTAGTTGTGACAAAGTGAATTTGAAAGGCATTGTGACAAGTTGTGTTGCCCCATGTCACAAACGCAGGAGGCTGCTGAGAGGAGGACAGAGCAAATGGAATAGTTTCAAACACCTGGAAACCATATGTTTGATGTATTTGATACACTGATTCTGCTCCAGCCATTCCTACGAGACTGTCCTCCCAAACTAAGGTGCCACCAAACTCCTGTGGTCTCCATATAACCTTTTCAAGTTCTTAGCTTTACATGACTCTCCTTTTAACCACCATCAGAGCATGATCATTGGGCATGTCATTAGATTATGTTTGGCTCTTTAAAGTGGAGCTCCTCGAAGATCATGAGGATTTGTCTGTCCATATTATAGTGTTAACTTACTTTTCTTTTTTTTAAGTAAGTTAACATTGCTAAATCTTTCTTCATCATAGCGGACTAAAACAACTAAGTAAGTAAGCCTACTTTTTGTACTACATCACTTGATTCAGAGCTAGCTAAACCTGGCTGATGGTAACTGTCTGTTTTGGCTTCATTTGTTGACAATGCAGGCCCTGCTATGGTGTATTGCCACTGAAACAATTTAATTAAACTATCCCTATGTGAGCGCTCAGCCTTGAACATGACCTACGTGCCAGTGCCATGTCTAAGCCATTTATCTCCTTCTCACAGCACAGACACTGTAGATAGTAATAGAAGCCAAATTCACCTCAGTTCAGCTCTGTCTGGGCCCTCATATCTCTCTCTCTCACACACACACACGCCTACCTATAATTATGCTGTTGCATAATCATACCTACACTATTAGAAAAAAAAGGTTCCTTGTAGAACCAAAAGGGCTCCATCGCTTGCTTCCGATCAGAACCCTAGAGGAGCTTCTTCACTGAACCGAAATGGTTCCATGTATTTTGTGGTTCTAATGATCTAAAGTCGCGCTGTTGCTACTGCCTGTAAACACACAGTCCAGTTCAAAGTGAAGGATAGCAGGCCCCTGTGCCAAATGGCTATTTGCATAAAGACCTGCTGTAGCTCTAATTGGCTATGGCGCATGGGTCTGCTTAGACTCCATCCAGGACGAATCAGATGTTTTTATTAGCTTTTAATTGCTGCAGTGTCTATTAATTGTCCAAATGCACAGCTGCTTTCCCACTATATTTCTGTAGAATTTTCACAAATTCCTTACTTGCGTCATTCCCCAAACCTTCTAAGAATTTGTGAAAATGCCCATATCTAAGTGCTTGCGTGTCAGAAAAAAAAAGAAAAACAAAAGTGTAATTCTTCCTTGAAAGAATATGAACAGATTTGAATAAGATTTCATGTTGCTAAACGCTGTCAGTTCCACTTTAAACACATTATATCCTCTTGCTTCTAGCTAGCATTTACAGGACAAGTCTCTACATTTACAGTTTCATCATTAGTCATTTAGGTCAACATTGGATCATTCAAAGATCCTCACTGAACATCTGGAGAGAGTTTGCTGCACTGAAAGTAAAGGGGCTGAATAATTTTGCACGCCCAATTTTTCAGTTTTTGAAATGTTAAAAAAGTTTGAAATATCCAATAAATGTCGTTCCACTTCATGATTGTGTCCCACTTGTTGTTGATTCTTCACAAAAAAATACAGTTTTATATCTTTATGTTTGAAGCCTGAAATGTGGCAAAAGGTCGCAAAGTTCAAGGGGGCCGAATACTTTCGCAAGGCACTGTAGATTGCAACAGCACAGGTTTGTATGAACCTAGCTGTTTGCCACTCAGACCTCAGCACCAATCTTGCAAAATAGGAATTCAATCTTCCCCCTGCCAACTATGAAATCATGCAGCAGGATCATTCATATGGATATAAATGTCAACGCAAAACAGCTTAAAGAAATGAAAAGGGAATGTTAGCAGTCATTTCAGAGTTTGATGTGACTGGGTTATCTTTTTCTAGCTGTTTTCTAAAATCCCCATTACACTCTCGAGTAGGGATAGAACCCTCAAGGTGGGTATATATACTGAATAAAAATATAAACACAACCTGCAAGAATTTCAAAATGTTTACTGAGTTACAGTTCATATTCATATAAGGAAATCAGTCAATAGAAATAAATGAATTAGGCCCTATTCTATGGATTTCACATGACTGGCCAGGCCCAGCCAATCAGAATGCATTTTCCCCCAAACTAAATTCCATGTGTGCAATGGCAGATAATGTAACATTTTGACAAAATGAGTTATTTCAACATAGAAACATCAGATTTTTCCTTCTTACAATTTGGCGTATGGATGAGTAGAGGTTTTGTCTTGCATTTCCACATGGTGACCATATACTGTACACTCATAGAAGAAAGTTTTTTGGGGGGTTCTACAGTGCATTCGTAAAGTATTTAGACCCATTGACCAAGAACCCAATGGTCACTCTGACAGAGCTCCAGAGTTCCTCTGTGGAGATGGGAGAACCTTCCAGAAGGGCAACCATTTCTGCAGCACTCCACCAATCAGGCCTTTATGGTAGAGTGGACAGATGGAAGCCATACTCTCAGTAAAAGGAACATAACAGCCCATTTGGAGTTTGCCAAAAGGCACCGAAGAGACTCCCAGACCATGAGAAACAAGATTCTCTGGTCTGATGAAGCCAAAAAATACTCTTTGGCTTTAATTCCAAGCGTCACGTCTGGGGAAAACATGGCACCATCCCTACAGTGAAGCATGGTGGTGGCAGCATCATGCTGTGGGGATGTTTTTCAGCGGCAGGGACTGGGAGACTAGTCAGGATTAAAGGAAAGATGAACGGCGCAGAGAGATCCTTGATGAACACCTGCTCCAGGGCGCTCAGGACCTCAGACTCGGGAAAAGGTTCACCTTCCAACAGGACAACAACCCTAAGCACACAGCCAAGACAACGCAGGAGTGGCTTCGGGACAAGTCTCTGAATGTCCTTGAGTTGCCCAACCTGAGCCCGGACTTGAACCCGATCAAACATCTCTGGGGAGACCTGAAAATAGCTGTGCAGTGACGCTCTCCATCCAACCTGGCAGGGCTTGAGAGGATCTGCATAAAAGAATGGGAGAAACTCCCCAAATACGGGTGTGTGCCAAGCTTGTAGAGTCATACCCAAGAAAACTCAAATCTGTAATCGCTGCCAAAGGTGCTTCAAAAAAGTACAAAGTAAAGGGTCTTAATAAATGGTATATTTCCATTTTTTAAATTTATACATTTGCAAAAATGTCAAAACCTGTTTTTGCTTTGTCAATCCATTTTAGACTAAGGCTGTAAAGTAACAAAATATTAAAAATTAATTTTGACCCCAAGAAGAATTTATTGGAAAAAGCAATAGCAAATATCAACTTATTTCCTATTATAGACATTAATTAACATTATCCCATTTTTTTCTTTACCAAAACAGACTGTTGTGTTAGGAAAAATACAGTTAATTAGCTAAATATATATTTGTTTATATATAAGGTGCAGCTTTTTTTCCCAAAATACGATCTACATTAGTACTAAAAAGCTCATTTACCATCATTTGATTATACTATCATTTATTTTTCAGAATTTTGAAGTAAATAGTTGTGTGATAAAACAATTGTCATTTAAAGAGAGTAAACACCTTTTTTATATATGTATAGACAAAAGGGGACTCAATTCACTTCAAAAAGTGATCCAAAAATATTGTTTTGTTTTTGTTATTTCCCCCTTAGCCAGAATAGAGCTCACCAGATTGTACTCCTAAAAAACGGAAATTAGTTAGCCATGGCTCGTTGGTCAAAGACTATGGGGAAATGAATCAGGGTCCGTCCCCCTGATGTTATGATAGAGGTCTATCATAACATCACATAATATTCACAGTTACATTCCCAAAACGAGAGATCTCGTTAAATTACATTAAGAAGGACAAAATAACAGAACCAGTGGGTAAAAGAGGTGCGTGCTTGTCGAGCTTGCGCCAGTGTAGCCTACACGCAGATGTCCGTAGGCATCCTTAGTAGAACGTGGATGTGCCACGAGTGGCGCTCTGAGAAGCAGCAATCGAGACGAATGCAAGTATCACTTCAAATGAATGCACAAACGGAAAGAAAATGATTTCACTGGAGCTACAAAGATACCAGCATAACTTGCTAACAATGGAGATCATTTTGCAATTGCCTAGGCCTACATACGTTAAAACCAGTAGAAAGGTTGACATATTAGGGCCTACAATTTAGGCTCAAGTGCGGGGGAGAGCGATGATTGAACTTGAGCATTCCTGTCGCCATCACACATTTCCTTTTTAAATGTAAGCTAATAATGTGAATAAAATTACCACAAAAAAATACTTTTCTCAGTGACAACTAAAACAGCCTATACACTGAGCTGTTCTCTCCAAAAAGCATTGCTTTGTATCTGCTCCAAGAATTACATGCTTGGAATACACCAGGTGGGTTTCATTCCATTGCATCAAACCTAGGACTGGCTCTTTTTAATGCAGAGTATAGGGTCTCCTCCTAGGCCTACACAGAAAGGACACTTCCCACATCCATCTTTATATTAGCAGCTGCCAACTAGATAAAAACCAAGCCTTGTACTAAATGACACTGCAGGTATTTCAGGCTAGGTTAAAGGGATACTTCGGGATTTTGGCAATGATTTTGGCCCTTTATACATGATACCATTTGTATGTCTCTGTGTCCAATGTGAAGGAAGTTAGAGGTAGTTTTGTGAGCCAACGCTAACTGGCGTTAGCGCAATGACTGGAAGTCTATGGGTATCTGTTAGCATGCTAAAGGGCCTCATTGCCAAAATCCTAAAGTATCCCTTTAAATACATAGTCCTTGCTCATAACAAGAATGTGGATGTGTGTGATGGATTGTATTGTTTCGGGTGGTGACATTTGGTAGATGAATAAGCCATTAGTGGTAAAGGGAGAGCTTTATGTGGGAAAGAATTAGATCACTTTTATAAAGTTCCCAACATTGTTACTTTACTTTATTTGTACTTTTTGTATGTGTTTGCCTTTTTAAAGTCCAGATAATATGGAGCTAATATCTTGACTTGATCAATCAAACTTAATCTGAAATGCAGGCCAATGCTGGAACCTGGTCCCAGAGCAAAACATTTTATATTTTACTAAAATCGTGCCACTCCATTTAGTATATGTTACTTTGTTAGTTTGCATAATATTGGCCTACCAATGTAATAGCGGTCATACACTGAGAGTACAAAACATTAAGAACACCTGCTCTTTCAATGACCTTGACGGACCAGGTGAATCCAGGTGAAGGCTATGATGCCTTATTGATGTCACTTGTTAAATAGATCGTATTTGATCTGTTTAGTATGACATATTACGTTTGATTGCTTTAGTATGATACGCTACGTTAGGTTAGGGATTATGGTTAAGGTTAGAAGTTAGGTTAAAGGGTTAGGGGAAGGGTTAGCTAACATGCTTAGTAGTAAGTAGTTGCAAAGTTGCTAGTTAGATAAAATGCTAAACTTGTCCGTGTTGAGATTCGAACATAAAACCTTTGGGTTACTAGACGTTCGGCTTATATATAACCTACTGTCCATAACAAACATAACATATCATACTACACTGAACAAAAATTCATACGCACAAAAGGTTTCTCTCAAATTTTGTGCACAAATTTGTTTACATCCCTGTCAGTGAGCATTTTCCCAAAATAATCCATCCACCTGACAGGTGTGACATATCAAGAAGCTGATTAAACAGCAAGATCATTACGCAGGTGCACCTTGTGCTGGGGACAATAAAAGGCCACACTAAAATGTGCAGTTTTGTCACACAACCCAATGCCACAGAATCTCTCAAGAGATTCCTGACTGCAGGAATGTCCAAATGTCCACCAGAGCTGTTGCCAGAGAATTGAATGTTAATCTCTTTACCATAGCTGCCTCCAAAGTCATTTTAGAGAATTTGGCAGTACATCTAACCGGCCTCACAACCGCAGACCACGCGTAACCACACCAACCCAGGAAATCAACATCTGGCTTCTTCACCTGGGGGATCATCTGAGACCAGTCACCTGGACAGTTGATGAAACTGTGGGTTTGCACAACATAAGAATTTCTCATCTGCGTGCTCGTTGTCCTCACCAGGGTCTTGACCTGACTGCAGTTTGGCGTCATAACCGACTTCAGTGGGCAAATGCTTACCTTTGATGGCCAGTGGCATGCTGAAGAAGTGTGCTATTCATGGATGAATCCCGATTTCAACTGTACAGGGCAGATAGCAGACAGAGTGTATGGCATCGTATGGGCGAACGGTTTGCTGATGTCAACGTTGTGAACCCATGGTGGCGGTGGGGTTATGGTATGGGCAGGCTTTTACTACAGACACCGAACACAGTTGCATTTTATTGATGGCAATTTGAATGCATAGAGTTACCATGATGAGATTCTGAGGCCCATTTGTCGTGCCATTCGTCCGCCACCATTTACTAATGTTTAAGCATGATAATGCACGGTCCCATATTGCAAGGATCTGTACACAATTCCTGGAAGGCCTGCTTACTAACCAGACATGTAGCCAATTGAGCATGTGTGGGATGCTCTGGATCGACAGCGTGTTCCAGTTTCAGCCAATATCCAGCAACTTCGCACAGCCATTGAAGAGGAGTGGAACAACATTCCACCGACCACAATCAACAGCCTGATAAACTCTATTCGCTGCATAAGGCAAATGGGTTTGTGGTCACACCAGATATTGACTGGTTTTCTTATCCACGTCCCTACTTTATTTTTTAAGGTATCTGTAACCAACAGATGCATATCTCTATTCCCAGTCATGTGAAATCCATAGATTAGGGCCTAATGAATTTATTTCATTTGACTGTAACTCAGTAAAATCTTTGAAATTGTTGCATGTTGCGTTTTTATATTTTTGTTCAGTGTAATTTGAGTGTTCCGTGTTTACTATGTTACATCTAATCAATGTAATGTAACCTAACATCAAGTAACATACACTATACTATTTAGACCAGGCAGATATTATGCAGACATGTTTAACCAACCCACTGAAATTGTAATTTATAAATGCTCAAAATGATCACAAAAAAAGTAGGTTTATGCTGTCATATGTCATCAAGTGAGTTACAGTGAATTGAGTGTTGTTGATCATTCACACAGGAGACAGCTGTACTGAAAACTGAAAGGGTGCTCCTTCCTTGTGGGTCTCTTCAAATCCTCTACATAAAGTCACACAGCTGCATTCCGGAGAGTTCACTTGGGGGGCTTAAAGGACTAAGCAAGAGTGGAGCTCAAAATCAGACTGCAGCTACTGGAAACATAGTTACAAGACATTTAGACTTAGACTAAACTGCAAACTAGACCAACCAGAAGGGGTGGATTCTGAATGCACATTTTGCACATGCATTTTCTTTTCAAATAAGGCATAATTTAGATTTAAAAAAAATAGTAGGTGATATAGACAGGTATAGGCAAACGGGCAGGAGGACTTGAACTTGTTCATTGTTGGTTACGAATTGAATTTACAAGAGTTATCAGCTTTTTTTGGAAAATGATAAAATTTGTGGTTTGCATTGTCTTCGCCTCTGTGGTTCATGCGCGGTTACTTCGCAAGAGACAAACTCCGTGTCCGGAAGTCTGTGATGGCTCCCGCTGTCCTGTCGCACCTGAATCACGGTGTTACTACGGTGTAGTGAAGGACAGCTGCGGATGCTGCACAGTATGCGCGTCTGGAGAAGGTGACATTTGCGGGGAGCGCGGTATTGGCCTTTGTGGCGAGGGGATGACATGCGAATATCCAGCGGGAAAGCGCAGAGTTCGCGGTTCATGCGTTTGCACCCTTGCCGAGCCGGTGTGCGGAAGTGATGGAAGGACTTACCCCAGTATGTGCCGTTTGAGAGCCGAGAACAAAAGAGCAGAACTCAGTATAAATCCCCCGGTCATCTTGATTCAGAAAGGCCACTGTGATTCGGGTGAGTATCCTAGTGGTGGTTGAGGGCCAAAGGAAGAAAAGTTTCATAGCCTACATTTATTCATCTCCAATCAACCATGCAAAGTAGCCTATTGTTATCAAGACACTAGTTTGTGTTTATGTATTTTCTTTATGCATTTTCTTCGTTGAATAACTGGATTGTACAATCCTAATTGTTGAATAACTGGATTGTACAATCCTAATTGTTGAATAACTGGATTGTACAATCCTAATTGTTGAATAACTGGATTGTACAATCCTAATTGTTGAATAACTGGATTGTACAATCCTAATTGTTGAATAACGGGATTGTACAATCCTAATTGTTGAATAACTGGATTGTACAATCCTAATAGTTGAATAACTGGATTGTACAATCCTAATTGTTGAATAACCGGATTGTACAATCCTAATTGTTGAATAAATAAATTATACAGTCCTAATTGTTGAATAACTGGATTGTACAGTCCTGACTACTTGTCAAGTTGACCCAACATGGGTATTTGTGCTCTACTGCAATGTGTAAGCCAGGCTGCATGTAGGGATTGTAATGAACCTATTAAGTAGGAAGGCTAAACTGCTGCTTCTCTCTAAGGTCAAGCCATCATCTTATTTTACAGCCTACTGAAGAATGCTTCACCTTTCATTCTCTCTCTGATCCAATTATGTAAGGGAAAACTTGATTAAATTGTTTTCTCCAATAGAGAAAAAAACACCCTGGCCAGAGCCTTGGCAGAAGTACAACATTACTTCCAACCAAGCCCACCAATAAAACATTATTTCATTGAATAAAGGATCGACAGATCAACTTTATTTGATAAAGGTTGGTCCTGTTAGCATGCCATTCGACGCTAAAATGCAAAAGTGCGTTAGGGTAGATGTTGTTTACAATACAATCAGACAAACCCTGTTTTTTTCTTTCCTCATCTAGCATGGATCCTGAGCATATTCAATCGATTTTTGGTCATAATCATAGGCCTACATGTTATCTTGGTCCATCCCAAATGGCACCTTATTCCCTATATAGTGCACTACTTTTGACCAGAGCCCTATGGGAACTATATAGGGAATACGGAGGCATTCAGGATGTAGGCTATTACTTTCTAGCACGGTTTGAGATGGTGAATTGTACACAGTCATAGTAGTCAAAGAGAGCAGGAGTGAATGATCTGGTATTGGACCTCCGTACGTGCTCCATGATCAAGCTGTTGATATCTTGATGGATCTGAGACGATAACAAATGCCAGTTTACAGTCTGCTGTTCCATGTTGTGCCAGCCAGAAAGTGTTAGACATGGTAATGGTTTCATTATTATTGACAAAACTGTTGTTATGCCTAAACGGAAATGTGTCCATTGCAACACAATCTAGGCCTATTACTTATAGCAAGTGGTTACTTATTGTTGCTATACCCACAGTAGCATGTGTAAGGAGAAAATAAGAAATTCATCATGCATTAGATCCCCTCCTGGTTTCTAAGAAAAGCAGGTGTGCAAACCACATGGCTTCCAATTACTGTGTGCTTTGGAGGGTGTCACATAATGTTTAACGGACTGGCACAAGAATGAGGTGATTGGACTGAGTAATCACCTGAATGAGAAGCAGCCTATAAAAGGCTTGGAGCATGTGGAGGGGTTAAGAGAGCAATCGTAGAGAGAACAGTACTTCAGATTTCACTGCATGACAGGATTCCTCCACATGGGAGCCAAAGTTGTGTACAAAACAGAGCTGCGTCGACTACCTTTGCAGCAACATTCAACACTTTACTGAGTTACAGAGCCTGTATTAATAAAGTGTGTCTGAGTAGTGATGAGAGTGCAGATCTAGGATCAGTCTTGCCTTTTAGATCACAATTAATAAAAATGACATTGACGGGGGCCCTGATCCTTGATCAACATTCCTACTCTAAGAAACTTGATACATACGGCCTCAGATGTACACTACAGGCAAGAAAGGTGTTAACACATTGTTTCATCACCTCTCTTTAGCATTTCTTAGTAATAACACCAGCCTGAATAAGTAGCCACGCTGAATGTGTTGACAGCTTTTTCTTTGCTCATTGTATAAAATCTGTAGGCGGTGTGTTATTTATGCTTTATGTCTCTGTGGGTTTGTTACAGAGATTCTAGTTGATTCGTAGTCTAACATACAGGAGTATAACATTTACATTTAAGTCATTTAGCAGACGCTCTTATCCAGAGCGACTTACATTACATTTACATTTACATTTAAGTCATTTAGCAGACGCTCTTATCCAGAGCGACTTACAAATTGGTGCTTTCACCTTATGACATCCAGTGGAACAGCCACTTTACAATAGTGCATCTAGGTCTTTTAAGGGGGGAGGGGGGGTGAGAAGGATTACTTTATCCTATCCTAGGTATTCCTTAAAGAGGTGGGGTTTCAGGTGTCTCCGGAAGGTGGTGATTGACTCCGCTGTCCTGGCGTCGTGAGGGAGTTTGTTCCACCATTGGGGGGCCAGAGCAGCGAACAGTTTTGACTGGGCTGAGCGGGAACTGTACTTCCTCAGTGGTAGGGAGGCGAGCAGGCCAGAGGTGGATGAACGCAGTGCCCTTGTTTGGGTGTAGGGCCTGATCAGAGCCTGGAGGTACTGAGGTGCCGTTCCCCTCACAGCTCCGTAGGCAAGCACCATGGTCTTGTAGCGGATGCGAGCTTCAACTGGAAGCCAGTGGAGAGAGCGGAGGAGCGGGGTGACGTGAGAGAACTTGGGAAGGTTGAACACCAGACGGGCTGCGGCGTTCTGGATGAGTTGTAGGGGTTTAATGGCACAGGCAGGGAGCCCAGCCAACAGCGAGTTGCAGTAATCCAGACGGGAGATGACAAGTGCCTGGATTAGGACCTGTGCCGCTTCCTGTGTGAGGCAGGGTCGTACTCTGCGGATGTTGTAGAGCATGAACCAACAGGAACGGGCCACCGCCTTGATGTTATTTGAGAACGACAGGGTGTTGTCCAGGATCACGCCAAGGTTCTTAGCGCTCTGGGACGAGGACACAATGGAGTTGTCAACCGTGATGGCGAGATCATGGAACGGGCAGTCCTTCCCCGGGAGGAAGAGCAGCTCCGTCTTGCCGAGGTTCAGCTTGAGGTGATGATCCGTCATCCACACTGATATGTCTGCCAGACATGCAGAGATGCGATTCGCAAATTGGTGCGTTCACCTTAAGACATCCAGTGGAACAGCCACTTTACAATAGTGCATCTAAATCTTTTAAGGGGGGAGGGGGTGAGAAGGATTACTTTATCCTATCCTAGGTATTCCTGAAAGAGGTGGGGTTTCAGGTGTCTCCGGAAGGTGGTGATTGACTCCGCTGTCCTGGCGTCGTGAGGGAGTTTGTTCCACCATTGGGGGGCCAGAGCAGCGAACAGTTTTGACTGGGCTGCGCGGGAACTGTACTTCCTCAGTGGTAGGGAGGCGAGCAGGCCAGAGGTGGATGAACGCAGTGCCCTTGTTTGGGTGTAGGGCCTGATCAGAGCCTGGAGGTACTGAGGTGCCGTTCCCCTCACAGCTCCGTAGGCAAGCACCATGGTCTTGTAGCGGATGCGAGCTTCAACTGGAAGCCAGTCTATATAACAGTCTAATATGGCTAGAAATATAGGTCTGGGGCCTTGCGATATGGTTTTATCACGATACTTAAGTGCCGATACAGTATGTATTGCGATTCTCACGATTCTTTATGTATCGATAATGTGATATTATTGCGATTCGATGTTTCAAACATATTGCTCACCATGTCTGCTGCAGAGGGACAACAGTAAGCCTGGAGAAAACTAGTTTTGATCAGTCATAGAAATAAAAGTGTTGAAAACAAATTGTCTCCATGTTTAAAAAGATGGAGTACAAGCTATGAAATAAAAATACTGGAGTTTTGGTGCAGGTACAGCAAATTAGTGCAAAAAAAATAATATTGCGATAGTCAAATACGATTGATTTTTGATAATATAGATTTTATTTCTTCCCCGTCACTACTGACACAACACTGTGATGGAAGGCACGTTCACCAAAGTTATTCTGGTATAGTTCATTAATTGAATCACCATTTTAAATAGAATTATATCTCAAAATGAGAAAATAAACAAGCTGAATCTTTGTGTGCAGTGCACCCAGTATTTTTATATTGTTCAAGGCATTCCAAGCTCTGACCATCCATCAGAGTTTGGCAGTGGAGCCTAGGGACAGTATCCATGAACAGATGCAGTGCACCCCATGGCCTCCCTCAAGTCAATCGCTCAGGCTGCGTCCCAAATGGTCAAAAGTAATGCACTATACTCCACATGACATAGACTATACAGGTGAAAGCTATGATCCCTTATTGATGTCACTTGTTAAATCCTCTTCAATCAGTGTAGATGAAAGGGAGGGGACAGGTTAAAGAAGGATTTTTAAGCCTTGAGACAATTGAGACATGGATTGTGTATGTGTGCCATTCAGAGGGTGAATCGGCAAGACAAAATATTTAAGTGCCTTTGAACGGGGTATGGTACTAGGTGCCAGGCACACCGGTTTGACAAACGCTCAACATTTTCCAGCGTGTATCAAGAATTTACCACCACCCAAAAGACATCCAGCCAACTTGACATAACTATGGGAAGCATTGGAGTTAACATGGGCCAGCATCCTTGTGGAACGCTTTAAACACCATGCCCCGACGAATTGAGGCTGTTCTGGAGGATGCAACTCAATATTAGTAAGGTGTTCTTAATGTTTGGTATACTCACTGTATAGGGAATAGGGCACCATGTTGGACACAACCTCAGTCTCCCAAAGGGCCCAGGCTTCTGACAGCACCAGGAGAATGCACCCAGTTCTGATAATCATCTTATGTAGAAAGTGTTAAACATTTAGATATGTTTGTAAAATGGCATAGATTTTTAAAGAGTGTACTAGTAGCTTATAAGAAGTTGTTTTGGGGGGCGGGGGGGTGAAGGCAAAAAATATTCGGTGTCCTGCCAAGGATATGTCTTGGCAAAAGGAGTACCTTTTTTTGCCATGCTTAAATTTGCATTCAAAGAAGTTTCCGCAGAGATTAGTTCATTGTGCTGCTATGCAAATATCAATCTCAAAACCGTGTGTCTGAATGCATTAAGGATAAGGTGTGGTGCACAGGAGCTTTAGGGAAAGTACATGTGGTAAACGTGTGTGTGACAGCAACGTGCCGTAGCCTACATGAGAAGAAATGCCCTAATATTGGGAAGATGAGATACTGCAGGGGAATAGTTTTTTTTTTGGGGGGGGGGGCAAAGATTTCAAGTTCGCCTGAAGTAAGAGAGTCATAAATAACCTTTAAGTAGAAGAGGAGAGCTAGGTGGCCTATAAAGGTGCTCCACCTCCTGCCAGCCAATCAGGTGGGCTTACAGGCTGGGTGTTCGCTGCATTCAGACCTTGATTTGCCTTGTGGGCAAACAAGGCCATGAGCTCAGCAGGCACAAGCTTGCTGATATCAATTTGATCCCTGGAAACCAACCTGACAAGCTATCCAAGCAAACAGGTAGCAGAATAGGAGCCGAAGGCTCAAGGGGTCTCTAGCATAGCTGCGGAAAGTAAGGGTGCTGAGGGTGCTGCAGCACCCCCTGATAAATCTAAAAAATGTATAATACAAGTAGAAAAAATAGCCGTCAGCAGCACAGGGAGATCAAATTCTGTCGGCACGTTTTGCATATAAGATACAGTGGCTTGCGAAAGTATTCACCCCCCTTGGTATTTTTCCTATTTTGATGCCTTACAACCTGGAATTAAGATATATTTTTTTGGGGGGGGTTGTATTATTTGATTTACACAACATGCCTACCACTATGAAGATGCAAAATATTTTTTCTTGTGAAACAAACAAGAAATAAGACAAATATACTGAAAACTTGAGCATGCATAACTATTCACCCCCGCCCCAAAGTCAATACTTTGTAGAGCCTCCTTTTGCAGCAATTACAGCTGCAAGTCTCTTGGGGTATGTCTCTATAAGCTTGGCACATCTAGCCACTGGGATTTTTGCCCATTCTTCAAGGCAAAACTGCTCCAGCTCCTTCAAGTTGGAAGGGTTCCGCTGGTGTACATCAATCTTTAAGTCATACCACAAATTCTCAATTGGATTGAGGTCTGGGCTTTGACTAGGCCATTACAAGACATTTAAATGTTTCCCAATAAACCATTTGAGTGTTGCTTTAGTAGTATGCTCAGGGTCATTATCCTGCCAGAAGGTGAACCTCCGTCCCAGTCTCAAATCTCTGGAAGACTGAAACAGGTTTCCCTCAAAATTACCCTGTATTTAGCTCCATCCATCATTCCTTCAATTCTGACCCGTTTCCAAGTCCTTGCCGATGAAAAACACCCCCACAGCACGATGCTGCCACCACCATGCTTCACTGCGGGGATAATGTTCTCGGGGTGATGAGAGGTGTTAAGTTTGCGCCAGACATAGCGTTTTCCTTGATGGCCAAAAAGCTCAATTTTAGTCTCATCTGACCAGAGTACCTTCTTCCACATGTTTGCGGATTCTCCCACATGCCTTTTGGCAAACACCAAATGTGTTTGCTTATTTTTTTCTTTAAGCAATTGCTTTTTTCTGGCCACTCTTCCATAAAGCCCAGCTCTGTGGAATGTACGGCTTACAGTGGTCCTATGGACAGATAATCCCATCTCCGCTGTGGAGCTTTGCAGCTCCTTCTGGGTTATCTTTCGTCTCTTTGTTGCCTCTCTGATTAATGCCCTCCTTACCTGGTCTGTGAGTTTTGTTGGGCGGCCCTTTCTTGGCAGGTTTGTTGTGGTGACATATTCTTTCCATTTTCTAATAATGGATTTAATGGTGCTCCATGGGATGTTCAAGGTTTCTGATATTTTTTTATAACCCAACCCTGATCTGTAATTCTCCACAACTTTGTCCCTGACCTGTTTGGAGAGCTCATTGGTCTTCACGGTGCCGCTTGCTTGGTGGTGCCCCTTGCTTAGTGGTGTTGCAGACTCTGGGGCCTTTCAGAATGGGTGTATACTGTATATACTGAGGTCATGTGAAGATATATTAACTTCTGACTTCAACTGTACTAGGCACAATTGATCTCACACGCCCAATTAGGAGACTTGAACTTGAAGCAGCGAATTCGCAGTGTGTGTGAATAATGCAACAAAGATGTGATTTTAATACAATGTCTCTGTTTCCAAATAATCTGCGGGACAACTTAAATATTTTTATCCCAAAGTTGTCTGTCGGAACGACCATTCCCAACCACAGCATGAAAAATGCAGACTGTGCTGCAATGATCTCTGTCAGGACCCGCAGGTCCTGTGGGCAATTCCCTACTGATCTAAGTTCCTTCAACTGTAATGAAAACATTTAAAAATGCCGAGATATGCTACTACTTGCCTTAAGTGCTTCCCTGTATCATACATGTGTGACTGTTTGAGGTTGTGGACAGGTGTATTTTATACTGATAACAAGTTCAAACAGGTGCCATTAATACAGGTAACGAGTGGAGGACAGAGGAGCCTCTTAAAGAAGAAGTTACAGGTCTGTGAGAGCCATAAATCTTGCTTGTTTATAGATGACCAAATACTTATTTTCCACCATAATTTGCAAATAAATTCAAAAAAAATCCTACAATGTGATTTTCTGGGGTTTTTTTCTTTCATTTTGTCTGTCATAGTTGAAGTGTACCTATGATGAAAATTACAGGCCTCTCTCATCTTTTTAAGTGGGAGAACTTGCACAATTGGTGGCTGACTAAATACTTTTTTGCCCCACTGTATTTGTCATTGTGTTCATAAGGAGACCATGCACCAAACCCAAAGCTCAGAATTTGCATACCCATATCAGGCTCAGAGAGGGCTTAAATCCTACCACTTTGCCCTCCCACTATTCTTTAACTGCTGTAAAAAGTCTGACAGATGTTATGCTTTTTATATTTAAAAAAAATTCATATACTAGTATCCCAATAAATATGAAAATGTTTACAGCTCATGAACAACATATGAAACCTACCTCCAATATATGCATGAACTTTGTTTCACATGAATAAACCTTCCTTTCTGTATTTCTGTCTTTTGTCCCCTCAGGTTCCCTGGACCCAGGAAGTATCCGCTTCAAATTCAACTTCATTGCTGATGTGGTGGATAAGATAGCCCCTGCTGTGGTGCACCTAGAGCTTTTCAAGAGGTAGAAGCCGCAAGTACAGTATTGGAGCCCTTTAATCCTTCTGTCAGTAATGTGCCTCTCTCCCAATGCGTTCTGCAGCAACATATTGAAATAGGCGTCTAACAGAGTTGTGACCAATACTTCATTTTCAAGCTCTGCATTTTGTTGACTAGGTGTTTTTGGCAAACCCTTCATTGGAACTGATTCCATTATATTTTGGTATGACGATGAAAGCAACCTGATTGGTTGTTGTGTCTTTTCACTCAGGTTGGCATTTTCAAACCAGGAAGTCCCCGTCTCTAGTGGTTCGGGGTTCATCGTGTCAGAGGACGGCTGGATTGTCACCAACGCCCACGTTCTCACCAACAAGCAGAGAATCAAAGTGGAGATGAAGAACGGTGTCAAATTCGATGCCTCCGTCAAGGACGTGGACACAAAGCTAGACATTGCACTCATCAAAATTGAGTCGGATGTGAGTGCTCTTCCTTTTCCTCCTCCCTAAAATGAGGCTGTTCCAAGGGCCTTCTCTCATTCCACAGGTCCTTAAACAAAATGTTGCTTGGTGTTTTCCACTGGCCGACTGGGTTGTCATCAGTGACTAACATAAAAAAGGTGACCGAGGGCCTTTCGCCTGACCAAAATTGGATTGCACTCCTTGACATGGTCAATTTGTCACCAAGTTTTCCTCTAGGGGCTATTGTTCTGGTCTTACAAATTCACAGGTTCAGCCCTTTTTTTCATCCAGTATTCGCAAGTGGTGCTGTTACTAAAACATTTGTCACTGCAACGACAGGAGCTTGGTTAAACAGCTACTTTGTGTGGCATTATGGGATCCCTGGCCAAAGCACAGTCCACTAAAACCCAATCTAGGCCAGGGCCAAACCATACAGGCAATACAACTGATCATTTTGACTCAGCTCACCACTACACAATATACTTCAGAAGACTACAAACTTCCGTGGAGACTACAAACGCAGTAGAAAGGGATTAGGTAGAATGAGTTGTGATGGTAGACAGTAAGCAGTCATTGGCTGCAACAGACCCCAAAAGTTGCCTGCAAAGTGTGGCTGTGATGGAACAAGGCTTTAGGCCCTAGAGGGGCTGGCAATGGAAATAAACTGTAATCGTCAGATTCCAGCAATACAAATACTTCAACCCACGACAAGAAAAGGCATGCGGATACACGCTTAGGCTGGGCGTGAAGGTTAGAGTGAGAGTGCCTTGTTGGCTTTACTGATGATTCAGTGCCATAGGGTCTTCTGTTGATAGGGACAATGTATAACAGAGCAGTTGGAAAGCCTCTCTCCCTTTTTGGGGGGGTGATTTGTCTTCCCTTACTGCATATACAGTATCAGGAAGTAGCTCTGATGACTCAATGAACAGGGCTAGCAATGTGTCAGTCAGTAAGCCCACAGTTGCCTTTACAACACAGTCCATCTCTACAATGGCAGACCTGGGATTCAAACCCACGCCTTATTGACACAACATACTCCAGAAGCACCATCAATACTACTGTCCCAGAAAAGCTAACTAGCGTCCTGTTCAGGGGGTGTACTTTACATCAAACTGCCTCAAGCTTCAGAAACAGGTTCCTGCTCTATGGGACGTTCTGGCTCGGACACAGCTTAAAGAAAAGCCCAAACATTTCTGGGTTCCAGGACAGTACTACAGGTCTCAGGAAGGCAGTAGCGATGCCAACTCACT
This sequence comes from Oncorhynchus nerka, assembly GCF_034236695.1. Classification (NCBI taxonomy): domain Eukaryota; kingdom Metazoa; phylum Chordata; class Actinopteri; order Salmoniformes; family Salmonidae; genus Oncorhynchus; species Oncorhynchus nerka. The sequence goes on from NC_088422.1 coordinate 42,493,776, forward strand.
TTCTTCACATAATTAAATAGAACACTAGAATGAACATTGATATACCAGCAACATGAAACAGTGGATTTGCCATGTATATGATCTCTATGTTTGCCTTGTTCTGTAGAGTCCACTGCCGGTGCTTCTGCTGGGCCACTCGTCTGACCTTCGGCCGGGGGAGTTTGTGGTGGCAGTGGGCAGTCCCTTCTCCCTGCAGGTAAAGGGAGGGAACATGCTCAACTGTTATCCTCTTGCGTAAACACATGAAAGGATGATTGGAACCACAAATAGATCACAACAAACATGAAAAAGGCCAGCGCTCACTTGGATATTAGTTTTGAAGCTTTGTTTGAATTTTCTTCCCCCTGCAGAACACGGTCACCACAGGCATCATCAGCACGGCCCATAGGAATGGCCTGGAGCTGGGACTCAAAGACTCTGACATGGAGTACATCCAGACGGACGCCATCATCAACGTGAGTCATAGACAGTGACTCGAATGGCACCCTATTCCCTGTTTAGTGCACTACTTTTGACCAGAGCCCTATAGGCCCTGCATGTTCAAAAGTAGTTCACCATATAGGGAATAGGGTGCCATTTAGGATGCAAACGTGAAGCAGCAGTATTTTGAGAATGTTTTTTACTGCATGTGCATCACTTTACATATCATTACATACTGTATGTGTCCATCTTCTCTTCTTGTCTCTGTTTTGGATGAAACATTGCACTGCAATACAATTGTCATTACCTTTTGTTAATTGCTCTGTTCTTTTATAGTATGGCAACTCAGGGGGACCACTTGTTAACTTGGTAAGGGGATTTACTACTTGATATTGTATTTGAGAGGATTGTAATATGTAAATCAGCACATTTGAAATGCAGGCAGGCTATCTATTTTTTTTTTTTTTTAATTTTTAGGAAAGATTTGCAAGGTCATAATTCTGTTTTCTATATGTGGCTTACTGCTCAAGGTCCCCATTCTATGTTTTACTGTGACATCTGTTGTTTTAAAATCCGCCACGGGAAACATTCTTTATCTGCAGACTCCTGTAATAGTGATGACTTATGTCTGCCTATTGATCTCAAAGCAGAAGAATTCTCCTAGAGTTGCCCTTGACGAAGCCTTTCTTCACCCGCTATATCATTTTTTCCATCTCAGTCCTTGTGGTGTATAACAGAAGGCTTTTGCACAACATTGCATTGGTGCAGTGCAATTACATAAAACATCATTGTGCACGCGTACACAATTACATAGGATATATCAAAGCAGTGGCCTCAAGCTTTATGTTGTAAAAAAGATTGCTTTACTTTCAAATACACCAAAAGGATACACATATCATTCTGTTCCTTCACTCAGTGAGAATTACCATGCTTAGCATCACACATGGAAACAACAGAACATTCTTGGAACCACAGGAAAGAACAGAACATTACACAATGTTGACTGACATGTTCAAAGGAACTTTCTTTAATGAAAGTACATATTCCATGGATGTACAGTACCAGTCGAAAGTTTGGACACACCTACTCATTTAAGGGTTTTTCGTTATTTTTACTATTTTCTACATGGTAGAATAATAGTGAAGACATCAAAACTATTAATAACACATATGGAATCTGAAATAAGTTTTAAACAAATCAAAATAGGTTTTAGATTTTAGATTCTTCAAAGTAGCCAGCCTTTGCCTTGATGACAGCTTTGCACACTCTTGGCATTCTCTCAACCAGCTTCATGAGGAATGCTTTTCCAACGTCTTGAAGGAGTTCCCACATATGCTGAGCACTTGTTGGCTGATTTTCCTTCACTCTGTGGCTCAACTCATCCCAAACCATCTCAATTGGATTGAGGTCGGTAGTGATGGTGGAGGCCAGGTCATCTGATGCAGCACTCCATCACTCTCCTTGGTCAAATAGCCCTTACACAGCCTGGAGGTGTGTTGGGTCATTATCCTGTTGAAAAACAAACGATAGTCCCACTAAGTGCAAACCAGATGGGATGGCGTATTGCTGCAGAATGCTGTGGTAGCCATGCTGGTTAAGGATAAATGTGCCCTTATATTCTAAATAAACCATTGACAGTGTCACCAGCAAAGCACGCCCACACCATCACACCTCCTCCTCCATGCTTCACGGTGGGAACCACACATGGAGATGTAATATGGACTTGGTATTTTACAAAATAGGGCTATCTTCTGTATACCACTTCTACCTTGTCACAACACAACTGATTAGCACAAACGCATTAAGGAAAAAAAATCCACAAATTAACTTTTAACAAGGCATTGAAATGCATTCCAGGTGACTGGTTGAGATAATGCCAAGAGTGTGCAAAGCTGTCATCAAGGCAAAGGGTGGCTACTTGGAAGAATCTCAAATATAACATATATTTTGATTTGTTTAAAGCTTTTGGTTACTACATGATTCCATGTGTTATTTCATAGTTTTGATTCCTTTACTATTATTCTACAATGTAGAAAATAGTCCAAATAAAGAAAAACCCTTGAATGAGTAGGTGTGTCCAAACTTTTGACTGCTACTGTATATCAAATGCATATTGTCATATTTTAATGCTACAGTTCTGTTTATATTCATCATTTGTTATGTTCAATTTGACTTGTTTCCAGGATGGGGATGTCATTGGCATAAATACTCTGAAGGTCACAGCAGGAATATCCTTTGCAATTCCTGCTGACAGAATACGGCAATTCCTTGCGGATTCCTACGACAGACAAATCAAGGGTTTGTATGACTAATTCTTCACTACCGATTTCACTAATATACCCCATGATTTACATGACAGCTTTTCTTGTTCAGATTGCGGATCATCTTTATTTGACTAGTCAAGTCAGTTAAGATCAAATTCTTATATGGCACATTTCTATACAATCATTTGGTATTCTATAACCGTTCTTATTTTACTGCATTGTTATCAGGAAAGACACTGCCAAAAAAGAAATACATGGGTGTCCGGATGCTTCAACTCTCAACTCTGTGAGTAAAGATCTGCTTTTGGTCAAAAGGGATCACTTTTCCATGGCCAGGTCAAAAGTAGTGTACTATATAGGGAATAGGGTGCCATTGGGGATGCAGGGCTTGACATTATTACTGGCAGGTTTACTATGCACCATAAATGCTGATCCCGATTAAGCCACAATCTATATTAAGGCTACGGTCAAATTGTTGCCTTTCTCAAAATTTTGCTGGCTAAAATCTTGTGTGTGACCATTTCCAAGTCTTGCCATACTGTGTGTAATATCCTCCGTTTCCTCCTCCCAGTTTGATCCGAGATCTGAGGGAGCGGGAGAGCAGCTTCCCAGATGTGAGCTCAGGAGTGTACATTTATGAAGTGATCCCAGGTACAGCTGCCTCCAGGTAAGACTGAGTGTGCATCCCAAATTGCACCCTATCCTTATAAAGTGCACTACTTTTTATCAGAGTCCTATGGGTCCTGGTCAAAAGTAGTGCACTACCGTAAAACTTAAATTAATATCCCAGACATTTGCTTCTAATCACTTAACACGCACACAGCTTTTGCTTATTGTGACCAGTATAAACATTAGAATAACAAATCTATCGCAGATCAGACTTGTAAAGACTAGGCTGCCAATCACACACCCCCGATTTTGTGCTTTAGCACCATTCTCTCACGCACACCTCGTATCCCCCGTAGTTAAGCCGACCATGTCAAACCCGACTGCTGTCTCATCCATTTTGTTACCTTTATTTAACTAGGCAAGTCAGTTAATGAACAAATTCTTATTTTCAATGACGGCCTAGGAACAGTGGGTTTTGTACCTTGTCAGCTCGGGGATTTGAACTTGCAGCCTTCCGGTTACTAGTCCAACGCTCTAACCACTAGGCTACCCTGCCGCCCCATGGCAATGATATTGCTCTCCTTTATCTTATTTTGCACAATCTTTATGGTACTCACTGAAGTTCACTCGTAAACAATTCATTTAGACCCTGCGTTTATTTGCTGAAATGTGTGCCGATGCCAGACAGGGGACAGGCGGCTATTTTAGGACACACTCCGAGTCAAGTTTAGACTTCTTCTCATTATTGGCATATGGTGGGAACACCCACAAAAGGCCTGATAATGGGACAATACCGCCATTACTATGTTATTCACAGATGATAGTTTTGTGTATTTGAGTGGTATAGAGACCTAAATCTGACAATTACCTGTTACATTGCGCTTTTTGAATAGGAACGTTATTAAATTCATAATACCAAAGCAGTTTTAATGGGATATAAGAAGGATACAGTAGCACTACTCAATATTAAAAGGTTTTGGACGCAACCTGAAACAAGTCTGTATGATTTGTGCTGCGCAGTAGGATACTTGTCTGTTTACCCATTAGGTCTTGGTCAAATGGTTTAGCAGACAGTGCTGTGCACAAAGGGTTTTGGAGGCATCAGGATATTTTCAAAGGAACGGAATGACAGGCCTGTGGTTATCAAGGCTATTAGACTAGACTCTGGTCCAGATCTCTACTACACTGCAGCCAGCAGTCACCCACAGGCAGGCTTCTGATTACGTCCTCTTCCTGACCATGCCCCAAATGGTACCCTATACCCTTCATAGTGCACTACTTTTGAACAGAGCCCTATTACTTTCAACCACATCCCCTCTTACCCCATGCAAAAAAAGCTAGAACAGTTAGGAGCTCAAATCTGTCTCAATAGCTCTGTGTGCTATGTTGTCGTTGCAGGTAATAGCAGGAAGTAGCCCCCACAGCTATGGAACACAAACATGCATGCAGCAGCCCTCTCAAACAAATGCTTCTGAATCTGAATGGCTAATAGATGTTAGATCCAATAATAAACCAGCCTGGCAAACACTACAAAACTATAGTGAATGATACTGATTGGCCTATTTTCTGTTGGATTTGAATCCACCGGCATCTCTCTTTCTCAGATCAAGACACAGCATCTGCAACTTAGTCTAAAGGTCAATGCTTGTTCCTTTAGGGTATAAGATGAGAAGTCAGAGAAAGGTCGAGTTTCGTATAACAGCGAGGGTGCGTGAGCCTGAGTGCCAGTATTTGTGCTATCATGCCAAGTCCGTGTCACGCCAAACATTGGCTTGACGGCAATCAACAGAGTGGTCAAGAGCACAAACAGATCTGGGAGCAGGCTAGGTGTGTGTAGTGTTAATTGTTTTCTAATGCATGTTCCCCATGCAGTGCTGGCATGATTAACCATGATGTTATAATCAGCATCAACGGTCAACCCATCCAGACCACAGACGAGGTGAGTGACGCTGTCCAGTCAGGCAGTCCGCTGTCCGTGGTAGTGCGGCGAGCTAACGAAGACGTCATGATTAACGTTGTCCCTGAGGAAATCGACTGAGTGGCTGCCTGCCTCGCTCCACTCATTGTGTCCCCCCGTACGTACACACACGGAGGTTTTGACACAACGGTTGTGATACAACTGTGATCCAAGTTTGTCTGCACCAAAATGTTTACACAACCATTGTGCCATGTTTCCATGACGATTGTGTTATTTTTGTATATAGATTTTTTTTTTTTACTCTGTTGTATCACAACGGTTGTGCCAAATGCATTGTACGTTGGTTGTTTATGGTGCCTGTGTGTCACAAGTGAATGTGGTTCATGCCATACATGCACGTGTTAGCGCTGACGTACTCCCATAGCAATATACGTAGTTACAATATGCAACATTGTGGTGATGGGAGTCCCTTATGAACTGTGCCGCACCCATTTCTCTGCCAGAACTATAGAATCCAATGTACTTAGGAGACATTCAGCTCCAGTCTGTATAGGCAGTTCTAAGAGACTTGGTTTGTGTTTTTTTAAGTCATGATATGTACAATGGGTTACCTCTGGAAGTGGTGAATATGACATTTGTGGACACTTAATAAAGTCTTTATAGTGCTTGGCTCTAAAACCTGGTTTTCCTTTCCTCTAAGTACATGTAACTGCCATATTAATGGAAACACTTGAGTAAATGAGGGATACAAAGTATATTGAAAGCCTGTGCTTCCACACAGGTGTGGTTCCGTAGTTAACTAAGCAATTAACATCTCATGCTTAGGGTCATGTATAAAAATGATGGGCAGGCCATTATTTTGGCTACCATGGCTTTGACCCCAAATGATGGCAAAGGCCCCCATCTACAGGGCACGAGTGGTCACTGAAATGGCTTGATGAGCATGAAAACGATATAAAACCATATGCCATGGCCGTCTCAGTCACCAGATCTCAACACAATCGAATGCTTATGGGAGATTCTGGAACAGCGCCTGAGACAGCATTTTCCATCAACAAAACACCAAATTATGTAAATTCTCATGTAAGAATGTCGTCGCATCCCTCCGATAGAGTTCCAGACGCTTGTAAAATCTATGCCTAGGTGCATCGAAGCTGTTCTGGCTCAATGCCCTATTAAGACACTATATGTTGGTGTTTCCTTTATTTTGGCAGTTACCTGTATGTCACAGTAAAAATATCTCTGTGCTTTGAACAAGCCTAGGTCATCAGATGTACAGACACACAATGAATCGTGAAGTGCATAGATGGATGCATGCACAGAACAAAAGGACCCATCTCATACATTGTTAATTTTTAACAAATCATAGATTCAGAACAGGATTCAAATAGAAATACTTAATCAAACAAACATTTTATTGAACCACACACACTTGATGTGCAGGGATGGCAAACACAGTCTGCATTCTCTCACATTACACCTAGGAAGATGCATTTTTGCCAACCTTTTCCCCCAAAATGTCATATTTTGGAAGACATAATATTCCATCAAATGTATCAATTTCAGCTTTCAGTCCATATTTATAGAAGGCAGTCATTTTACTCAAGTAGCCTATCACTTAAAAGACAATAAGGTAGCGCAAAAATTTAAACACAACATGTAAAAAGTGTTGGTCCCATGTTTCATGAACTGAAATTTAAAAAATCCCAGAAAACTTTCATTAGTACAAAAACATTATTTCTCTCAAATTTTGTGCACAAATTTGTTTACATCCCTGTTGATGAGCATTTCTCCTTTTCCAAGATAATTCATCCACCTGACAGGTGTAACATATCAAGAAGCTGATTAAACAGCATGATCATTGCACAGGTACACCTCGTGCTGGGGACAAAAGGCCACTAAAATGTGCAGTTGTCACACAACACAATGCCACAGATGTCTCAAGTTGAAGGAGCGTGCAATTGGCATGCTGACTGCAGGAATGTCCACCAGAGCTGTTGCCAGATAATTATGTTCATTTCTCTACCATAAGCTGCCTCCAACGTCGTTTTAGAGAATTTGGCAGTACGTCCAACCAGCCTAACAACCACGTGTAACCATGCCAGCCCAGGACCTCGACATCCGGCCTCTTCACCTGCGGGATCGCCTGGGGTGGGTTGCTGAGGAGTATTTCTGTCTGTAATAAAGCCCTTTTGAGGCCGGGCCTGGCTGCCAAGTGAGCCTTGGAGGCCCACCCATGGCTCCACCCCTGCCCAGTCATATGTAATCCATAGACTAGGACCTAATTAATTTATTTGATTTCCTCATTAACTCAGTAAAAATCTTTGAAATTGTTGCAAGTTGTTATATTTCTGTTAAAGTATAAATAAAGACAAACATTTCAATGCATAACAAAGGAATAGAAAACAATCATTGAATTATTGAGGGTAGATATGAACAGCATTACACATAGGGTCCTAATATGTCTTTAACCTCTGGTTCATGTAGTTGTTCTCAAATGAACACAACAGAACTACATTTGGAATGACATGTATTCAATGTGAACAGTATCTGTAGGTGTGACCCCTGTAGGCTAATGCAACCAGCACTATGGAAGGGTGCAAATGCCAACATCCAATATGATGTACTTTTAGTATACATCAGATGTAAAGAAAAAGAAAAAAGGACTGCGCAGAGATGATCAACGTGTAGTAGTATGATGAAAGGGGAACAGCTCAAATGTATCCTTTAGAACATTGCAAAGCTTCAGTGGATCAGCTAGAACATATATATTCATTTTTTTATTATAATTTTCATCATATGGTCATGGGCAATTCCATGGTAACAGAATGAGTCGTGGAGGACTTGGATTTTTCACTTTAAAATGTCAAAACAAAAACCAATGATTGCGAAGTTAAACAAACCATACAACTCGATGCACAAGGACTACTTTTAACAACTTCCACTGACAATTTTACAAAAACATTTATTTGAAGAGCAAGTGGCGGTGCAAAGTTCGATAACAGAAGGACAGTGTGTGGCGTTTGTGCAGAGTCATCCTGTTAAACTTTGCATCTGCACTGTTCTTCAAGTAAATGTGTTGTGAAATTGCCCTCGGACATCGTAGATGTTGTGTAGCTTGTGCACGCATACAATCGCATAAATGAAACATATAGATTTAAGCTTTCATATAGACAACATAGCAAACCATTTCCTTTGCTTAAAACAGTTCAGTGGTCTAACCTTTAGACCCAAAGTCTTTCAAAACAAAGCAGAGAAATCTATAGCAGCCTACTGAAGGCAAAAGGTTTCGAACATGCCAGCCACTCAACCATGCCCCTGGTCCAGACATCATTTGCTCATACTTCTCGTTTTCCCATGGTGAGAGAAAAGACTGAGGAAATTGCGTTAACGGCCGACACGTTGGTTATTATGGTGCGATTAATGGTCATCTGTGGCATGCGCAAAACAAAGCGATAGCATGTCAGGTGTCAAGATTCTCTAGGAGAATCGGATAGAAAGGCATCCGACACGTGGTCAAAACTGCTCTTAACTGGAATTCACAAAGCTCTTTGCAACCTTCTCCTCCCTCCTGAATCCTCCTCCCCCTCCCCCCCCCCCTCCTCCCTCTCTGCAGATGACTTCGTCAACCATTTTGAAAAGAAGGTCGACGACATCCGATCCTCGTTTGCTAAGTCAAACGACACCGCTGGTTCTGCTCACACTGCCCTACCCTGTGCTCTGACCTCTTTCTCCCCCCTCTCTCCAGATGAAATCTCGCGTCTTGTGACGGCCGGCCGCCCAACAACCTGCCCGCTTGACCCTATCCCCTCCTCTCTTCTCCAGACCATTTCCGGAGACCTTCTCCCTTACCTCACCTCGCTCATCAACTCATCCCTGACCGCTGGCTACGTCCCTTCCGTCTTCAAGAGAGCGAGAGTTGCACCCCTTCTGAAAAAACCTACACTCGATCCCTCCGATGTCAACAACTACAGACCAGTATCCCTTCTTTCTTTTCTCTCCAAAACTCTTGAACGTGCCGTCCTTGGCCAGCTCTCCCGCTATCTCTCTCAGAATGACCTTCTTGATCCAAATCAGTCAGGTTTCAAGACTAGTCATTCAACTGTGTATCACGGAGGCGCTCCGCACTGCTAAAGCTAACTCTCTCTCCTCTGCTCTCATCCTTCTAGACCTATCGGCTGCCTTCGATACTGTGAACCATCAGATCCTCCTCTCCACCCTCTCCGAGTTGGGCATCTCCGGCGCGGCCCACGCTTGGATTGCGTCCTACCTGACAGGTCGCTCCTACCAGGTGGCGTGGCGAGAATCCGTCTCCACACCACGTGCTCTCACCACTGGTGTCCCCCAGGGCTCTGTTCTAGGCCCTCTCCTATTCTCGCTATACACCAAGTCACTTGGCTCTGTCATAACCTCACATGGTCTCTCCTATCATTGCTATGCAGACGACACACAATTAATCTTCTCCTTTCCCCCTTCTGATGATCAGGTGGCGAATCGCATCTCTGCATGTCTGGCAGACATATCAGTGTGGATGACAGATCACCACCTCAAGCTGAACCTCGGCAAGACGGAGCTGCTCTTCCTCCCGGGGAAGGACTGCCCGTTCCATGATCTCGCCATCACGGTTGACAACTCCATTGTGTCCTCCTCCCAGAGCGCTAAGAACCTTGGCGTGATCCTGGACAACACCCTGTCGTTCTCAACTAACATCAAGGCGGTGGCCCGTTCCTGTAGGTTCATGCTCTACAACATCCGCAGAGTACGACCCTGCCTCACACAGGAAGCGGCGCAGGTACTAATCCAGGCACTCGTCATCTCCCGTCTGGATTACTGCAACTCGCTGTTGGCTGGGCTCCCTGCCTGTGCCATTAAACCCCTACAACTCATCCAGAACGCCGCAGCCCGTCTGGTGTTCAACCTTCCCAAGTTCTCTCACGTCACCCCGCTCCTCCGCTCTCTCCACTGGCTTCCAGTTGAAGCTCGCATCCGCTACAAGACCATGGTGCTTGCCTACGGAGCTGTGAGGGGAACGGCACCTCAGTACCTCCAGGCTCTGATCAGGCCCTACACCCAAACAAGGGCACTGCGTTCATCCACCTCTGGCCTGCTCGCCTCCCTACCACTGAGGAAGTACAGTTCCCCCTCAGCCCAGTCAAAACTGTTCGCTGCTCTGGCCCCCCAATGGTGGAACAAACTCCCTCACGACGCCAGGACAGCGGAGTCAATCACCACCTTCCGGAGACACCTGAAACCCCACCTCTTTAAGGAATACCTAGGATAGGATAAAGTAATCCCTCTCACCCCCCTTAAAAGATTTAGATGCACTACTGTTCCACTGGATGTCATAAGGTGAATGCACCAATTTGTAAGTCGCTCTGGATAAGAGCGTCTGCTAAATGACTTAAATGTAAATGTAAATATAAATAAGCAAAAGGTAAATATTCTGCCCGCATCTCTGCAATGTAAACCCACCTTAAAAGGTCTTCAACCCATGCTGGTCTCAGTAGAAGGTGCACCAGTTGCTGTTGTCACTAGGCATCAGGCCTCCGGTGAGGAGATCCACGAGCCACCAGATGCCCAGGCCTCCTAGGGTCAGCAGCATGCCCACAGCTGTGCCTGTGTGCCCCAGGCAGAACCGGTCCACTCCAAAGCACCCCAGGAAGAAGGAATACAGCAGAGTGGTGATGAAATAGTGGCCAGCGTATCTGAAATCACAAGGGAGAGGTGTCAATAACATGAAGGAATGGCCAGGTGAGCCCATTAAAAGTGATGTAAAAGGTCTCCTAATTGGGCGCATTATTATGAACTTCCAATGCCATTCATATATTGGTTTGTAAATAATTCTCTCTAGTGGTGAAGCTACACCACATGACCAAAAGTATGTGGGCACCTGCTCGTCAAACATCTCATTCCAAAATCATGTGAATTAATATGGAGTTGGTCCCCCCTTTGCTGCTGTAACAGCCTTCACTCTTCTGGGAAGGATTTCCACTAGATGTTGGAACATTGCAGCGGGGACTTGCTTCCATTCAGCCACAAGAGCTTTAGTGATGTTGGGCAATTATGCCTGGCTCGCAGTCGACGTTCCAATTCATCCCGAAGGTGGTCAATGGAGTTGATGTCAGGGCTCTGTGCAGGCCAGTCAAGTTCTTCCACACCGATCAACAAACCATTTCTGTATGGACCTCGCTTTGTGCACAGGGCTCATGCTGAAACAGCATGACCCCCAAACTGTTGCCACAAAGTTGGAAGCACAGAATCGTCCAGAATGTCATTGTATGCTGTAGCGTTAAGATTTCCCAGATTTGTCCATCAGACTGCCAGATGGTGTAGCGTGATTCATCACTCCAAAGAACGCGTTTCAACTGCTCCAGAGTTCAATGGAAGCGAGCTTTACACCACTCCAGCTGGCGTTTGACATTGTGCATGGCGTTCTTAGGCTTGTGTGCGGCTGCTCAGTCATGGAAACCCATTCCATGAAGCTCCCGACGAACAATTATTGTGCCGACGTTGCTTCCAGAGGCAGTTTGGAACTCGTTAGTGAGCGTTGCAACCGAGGACAGATGATTTTTACGCAATGCACACTTCAGTGGTCCCGTTCTGTGAGATTGTGTGGCCTACCACTTTGCGGCTGAGCCGTTGTTGCTCCTAGATGTTTCCACTTCACAATTGCAGTTGATCGGGGCAGTTATAGCAGGGCAGAAATTTGGCAAACTGACTTGTTGGAAAGGTGGATTGCTATGACGGTGCCACGTTGAAAGTCACTGAGTCCAATCTCCATGTTTGTCTATGGAGATTGCATAGTTGTATGCTCGATTTTAAACACCTGTCCGCAACGGGTGTGGTCAGAAATAGCCGAATCCACTAATTTGAAGGGGTGTCCACATACACTATATATACAAAAGTATGTTAGCTTCTGAAACAACTTCCATTTCCAATAAAGGAAACACCAGCATAAAGTATCTTAGTGTGTTGAGACACCACGAGCTGCCAGAACAGTGTCAATGCTCCAAGTGTCTTGAACTCAGAGGGATGTGACACCCTTCTCCACGAGAAATTCTATAATTTGGTATTTTGTTGATGGAAAATGCTGTCTCAGACACCGGTCCAGAATCTCCCATAACGGGTTAAATTGGGTTGAGATCTGGTGGTCGAGACAACCTTGGCATATGGTTTAGATCAGTGGTCACAAACCATTCGACCACGCTCTATCTCCAAGGCATTCCTAGTCGATCACCAAACATTTCTGTAAAAAAAATCAAACCATTGCGTTCCTTAGCACCGGGAAGGATAGTGTTCCCAGTGTTTTGAACCATTTCATGTGTCTGAAGGTAGAATTGCGCCCATCCGGAGAGCAGGCCCGGAGAGCAAATCAAGTGCGCCTATAGGCATACCGCTGGCCAATCAGACAGCTCAGATCGCCACGTCTGCACAGATTTCTCAAGCCATAGACTGTAAAAAGAAACCTCAAAACGCACAGCAAAGTTGATACTGTGAGACTTCAAAACCATGACTAGAGAGAGACTCAACGAATATACAGCAAAGAGCTGCTGTTTTTATGAGTATGTTCATGTTTAAAGTTGTTATTCAGCACTTATAAGCCATAAAGTGTACGTTCACCTACTTCCACTCACGCCACAACCAGCGCTGCAGCTGCAATGAATGAGCAGAGTAAAGTGTTCTGATTAGCTTTCTTATTATTTGCAGCTTGTGTCTTTTTGAATATGGAAGAATATTTCACTTTCTCCAGTCATAGGATTAACAACAGGAATTGGTGCATGAGGTAGAAATAATGCAGTGCGACATGAGTTTCGCCATCAGCCAGAAGACTGTCTCCCCTTTTCTCAGCAGAGGGAGAGTGGAGGGACGGTGAGTCAGGTGAGAGGCAACCTCACCACTGCTCTAGGGCTAGGAGATATGGAATTAATTCTAATGTATGGTTTTGAGCGATATTCCAAATGCCTGTCTCGCAAGGTTATTGTTTTTCGTTTTTATGAGTGTTTGTTCTCATGTTGTATTTTTTGGTCTCATCTCCTTCGCTCATCTGTGCTGTGTGGAACTCTCATTTACCACAGAGATGTAAATAATGAAGAGATGCACGTCTCGGCCCTAACAATGGGAGTCGTTGTCCCAAAGGCGGGAAGGCAAGGCGACAAGCTCAGGTCCAAAATAAGCCCATAGAAATGCATTGGATTTATTTTGGACAGATTTTAGCGAGAGTGAAACCTCTATGGCTTACACACACCAACCCATTGACCTGTCTCTCACGCCAACCAAGTTGAGAGATCACGTCTTCCTCTCTGACAAGCGGTTTCAACTCATTATTTTCATTTGAGGTTTGGTCCAACAAAATCGGTCATATGGACACCGAAACACATTGAGACATTATTTTAATGTGATAACTTTTCTAACAATACCCTTTTTATGTCTCAACTCCTCAAATTGCATGCAGAGCAGACACTACTAAAACAAGAGTATCAATGAACATTGATTCTGGGAAATGAATGCTCAGTTTGTCCTTGGGGTACCACATACCACTAGCAGCATTTTAGCCAAAGACTGTTATACTAGCTATCTAGTCTTTTATAAATGTGCAATAAGCATAAAACAATTATTTTAGGAAATGGCAACTCCTTCTCATTCTGAGAAATAAGGTAGGCCACTTGATTTCAACATCTGAACAAAGTGGACATGCTAACATGCTTTTCAAACAGAAGTGATGTGTGTTCATAACATTTAAACTGTTCAACCTTGTTAGCTAGCAATTATACAACAGGTGGTTCTAATCCTGAATGCTGATTGGTTAAAACCGCATTCCAGCCAGTATCTATTCCACAAGTTACCACTGGCTAAGTCTATGTCGTTAAAATGCCTATTTACTCTGTACCATCTGACTGCGCAATCCACTGTCATCAGCCCAACCAGGCAATTTATGAACTTGAGCTCCACTATAAAAAGCATCTAGACATTATCTCACATTTCTTTTAGACTAACATTTAGTTTTCAATAGCAGAGATTTGATTTGTATAAACCCTACTGTCTGTCTCTCCAACATTTGCAACATTGTTTCATTATTAAAATTCAATCTCCAGCTGTCCCATAGTAATCAACGTGTCGGGAGTCAGGACAAGACAGACAGGAAGCGTTTCTCAGACAGTCTAAATCATGAGTCACCTGGCATTTTTATGGATATATACAAAGAAATGTCAATTAAGAAAAGGCCAAACAAAACAAAGTGCAGCAAGTTTGCAGTCTTTCCAGGTTCCGTTTGAAGTGATCTTTTTAGCTGTGTTGTTGTCTAGCTCCTCTGAACAACAGTGTCCTGATGAGTGAGCACATTTTCTATGCCAGGGTGAAATTGTGCCTCATTAGCTCATGCTTATGGATGTATCCAATTAAAATGTCACTAGGAAACAGCTTAAACAAATGCAGCTACTGTTGTTATTCTGGCTGCACTGTTTGACGTGACTAAGTTAGCCATAGTTGGCTAACTAGTAAGCAAGGGATAAGAACGTTTCCAGCCTGTATGGCAATGGAACATTTACAACGAACGACTGGGTTGCGTCTCTGGCAACCGAACTTTCCATTATATCCTCCAAACAGCGGCTTCCCTGGCATTATCACTTTTATACAACGTGTTACCAACATTTTTTTAATTGAACCTTTATGTATTTAACTAGGCAAGTCAGTTAAGAACCACCTACTGGGGAACAGTGGGTTAACTGCCTTGTTCAGGGGCAGAACGACAGATTTTTACATTGTCAGCTCGGGGATTCGATTTAGCAACCTTTCGGTTCCTGGCCCAACGTTCTAACCACTAGGCTACCTGCCGCCCCAAATAATGATTGACCTATTTTCATTGAAGTTGTTTTTATGAATTTATTCATACCATTTCATCCTCACTCACACATGTTACTGTCAAATTCAACACAACAAAAGCAATATCTTTGGGCTACACTGCACGTTATTACATTGTACACGTTTTGCCTGTGGACATCTGTTCTACAATGTGCCAACAGGCACGAGACCGTTTGTGGCATACCCCTTTTTATCCACTGTATTGGAAAAAGTGAGAAATAGGGAAAGTGTGGTGATCATTTCACCTCTATAGTGCCATCCAGCTTAAGCTAGGCCCAGCTCCAGCTACACTTGATCCCTGAATCCACTTGTTTAACAAGCAACGCCTCATTTTCACCTAATTCTCTCATTCTGGTAATTAACCACATACTGTAGAGGGAAAACATTAGTATGTTAGCTAGTTAACATTTCACACATATTGCCATGGTCCAGTAAGCAACTAACATAACTTGAGAAACGGCAAGGAGTCGTATACCAGTTAATACTATAGCGAATTGGTTACTAACTAGCGAATTGGTTACTAACGTTAGATCATCTGATGTTGTAACGTTAGCTAGCTGTCTTGACTTTATTAGCCAGCTAATTTTCACACCATAAACTCAATTATTTGATCAGCTAAGTTGGCTAATGTTGCTCAACATTTCTCTGGCTAGCTAAAAGAGAATTCGATTCACCTAGCAAGATACTTTACAAAGCTAACAATTCTTGTTCCAACACACTTGCTCCATCACCTCAAACTTTCCAAACGCCAGCCCGTCTTTCGGTTACAGCTCATGAAGTACGGTTCATCACCTTCTCACCCCTGTTTCCGTGGTCAGGCTTCTCACCTACCTCTTCGTTATCGTTCTGGGGACGCGCTGCTGTAACTGGCAACCTGCCTGCCCACTCTCCGCTGCCTTTCCAGAGCGCATGCTGATGCTGTAACTAGCAAGTTGATTGTCTCTTCAGATACAGCCAATATTGCCACAAACGCGCATCGCTTGTTCGCTGACAGCCAGGAGTGATCGATCCACTTTCTTATTGGATTTACACAAATCACGTAGGTTATCTATTTTGGAATCAAAACGGCGAATTTCGCCGAAAGGTGACTAGTTTACATCCCTGATTTATTTGGGCTGCAATTTCTGAGGCTGGTAACTAATGAACTTATCCTCTGCAGCAGAGGTAACTCTGGGTCTTCCTTCCCTCTGGCGGTCCTCGTGAGAGACAGTTTCATCATAGCGCTTGATGGCTTTTGCGACTGCACTTGAAGAATCTTTCAAAGTTATTGGCATTTTCCAGATTGACTGACCTTCCTTCACGTCTTAAAGTAATGGGCTGTCATTTCTCTTTCCTTATTTGAACTGTTCTTGCCATAATATGGACTTGGTCTTTTACCAAATAGGGTTCTCTTCTGTATACCACCTCTACCATTTCACAACACAACTAATTTGCTGAAACGCATTAAGGAGGAAAGAAATTCCACAAATTAACTGAAGGCACACCTGTTAATTGGAAAGCATTCCAGGTGACTACCTCATGAAGCTGGTTCAGAGAATGCCAAAAGTGTGCAAAGTTGTCATCAAGGCAAAGGTTGGCTACTTTGAAGAATCTCAAATATATTTTGATTTGTTAAACACTTTTTGGTTACTACATGATTGTTATGATGTTATTTCATAGTTGTGATGTCTTCACTATTATTCTACAATGTAGAAAATAGTATAAAAATAAAGAAAAACTCTTGAATGAGTAGGCGTCTAAACTTTTGACTTGTACTGTATATTATGTTCACTCAGCTGGGCCTCACAAGTAATACAACAGACACTTCAGGCGCCGACAGAGATGGCCGCCTCGCTTCGCGTTCTTAGGAAACTACGTAGTATTTTGTTTTTTTATGTATTATTTCTTACACTGTTACCCCAGGAAATATTAAGTCTCATTACACACAGCCGGGAGGAACTATTGGATATAAGAGTAACGTCAACTTACCAACATTACGACCAGGAATACGACCTTCCTGAAGCGGATCCTCTGTTTGATCCACCACCCAAGACAATGGATCGGATCCCAGCAGGAGACCAAAAACAACGGCGCCGCAGAAGGGGCAGACGGAGCGGTTTTCTGGTCAGGCTCCATAGACGGGCACATCGCCCACTGCTCCCGAGTATACTACCAGCCAACGTACAGTCTCTTGACAACAGGTAGACAAAATCCGAGCAAGGGTTGCCTTCCAGAGAGACATCAGAGGTTGTAACATTCTCGGTTTCAAGGAAACATGCCTCACTCGGGATACGTTATCGGAGTCGGTACAGCCACCTGGTTTCTTCACGCATCGCACCGACAGAAACAAACATCTCTCTGGTAAGAAGAAGGTCGGGGGTGTATGCCTTATGATTAACGAGTCGAACAACATTGATGTATACGCTGATTCGGGAAGCGAGTTTATTAGCAACTGCATCTGTGATGTTGTACCACCAGCAACTATTAAAACAGTCCAACCAGAAACCGTGGATTGGTGGCAGCATTCGCGCAAAACTGAAAGAGCGAAACACTGCTTTTAATCAGGGCAAGGCAACCTGAAACATGACCGAATACAAACAGTGTAGCTATTCCCTCCACAAGGCAATCAAGCTAAGCGTCAGTATAGAGACAAAGTAGAGTCGCAATTCAACGGCTCAGAGGAATGTGGCAGGGTCAACAGTCAATCACAGACTACAAAAAGAAAACCAGCCCCATCGCAGACCCCGATGTCCTGCTCCCAGAGCAAACTAAACAACCTTTTCGCTCGCTTTGAGGACCATACAGTGCCAGCGATTACGGCCCTCTACCAAAACCTGCAGACTCTCCTTCACCGCAGCCAATGTGAGTAAAACATTTAAACGTGTTAACCCTCGCAAGGCTGCCGGCCCAGACAGCATCACTAGCCGCGTCAGAGCATGTGCAGACCAGCTGGCTGGTGTGTTTACGGACATATTCAATCAATCCCTATCCCAGTCTGCTGTTCCCACATGCTTCAAGAGGGCCACCATTGTTCCTGTTCCCAAGAAAGCTAAGGTAACGGAGCTAAACGACTATCGCCCCGCAGCACTCACTTCAGTCATCATGAAGTGCTTTGAGAGACTAGTCAAGGATCATATCATATCCACCCTACCTGACACCCTAGACCCACTCCAATTTGCTTACCGCCCCAAAAGGTCCACAGATGACGCAATCGCAACCACACTGTCCTAACCCATCTGGACAAGAGGAATACCTATGTGAGAATGCTGTTCATTGACTACAGCTCAGCATTTAACACCATAGTACCCTCCAAACTCGTCATTAAGCTTGAGACCCTGGATCTCAACCCCACCCTGTGCAACTGGGTCTTGGACTTTGACAGGCCGCAGCCAGGTGGTGAGGGTAGGAAACAACATCTCCACCCCACTGCCCCTCAACACTGGGGCCCCACAAGGGTGCGTTCTCAGCCCTTTCCTGTACTCCCTGTTCACCCATGACTGCGTGGCCATGCACGCCTCCAACTCTATCATCAAGTTTGCAGACGACACTACAGTGGTAGTCTTGATTACCAACAATGACGAGACGGCCTAAAGGGAGGTGAGGGCCCTCGGAGTGTGGTGTCAGGAAAACAACCTAACACTCAACGTCAACAAAACAAGAAGATGAGGACTTCAGGAAACAGCAGAGGGAGCACCCCCCTAGCCACATCGACGGGACAGTAATGGAGAAGATGGAAAGTTAAGTTCCTCGGCATACACATCACGGACAAACTGAAATGGTCCACCCACACAGACAGTGTGGTGAAGAAGGCGCAACAGTGTCTCTTTAACCTCAGGAGGCTGAAGAAATGTGGCTTGTCACCAACATCCCGTCGGGCTGTATCACCGACTGGTACAGAAACTGCTCTGCGCACAACCGCAAGGCTCTCCAGAGGGTAGTTAGGTCTGCACAACGCATCACCGGGGGCAAACTACCTGCCCTCCAAGACACCTACACCACCCGATGTCACAGGAAGGCCAAAAAGATCATCAAGGACAACAACCACCCGAGCCACTGCCTGTTCACCCCGCTATCATCCACAAGGCGAGATCAGTACAGGTGCATCAAAGCTGGGACCGAGGGACTGAAAAACAACTTCTATCTCAAGGCCATCAGACTGTTAAACAGCCATTACTAACATTGAGTGGCTGCTGCCAACATACTGACTCAAATAACTAAAAATTGGATGTAATAAATTTATTACTAGTCACTTTAAACAATGCCACTTTATATAATGTTTACATACCCTACATTACTCATCTCACATGTATATACTGAACTCTATAACATCAACTGCATCTTGCCTATGCCGTTTGGCCATCGCTCATGCATATATTTATATGTACATATTCCTATTCATTCCTTATACACACACACACACGTGTAAGGTAGTTGTTGTGAAATTGTCAGATTACTTGTTAGATATTACTGCATGGTCGGAACTAGAAGCACAAGCATTTCGCTACACTCGCATTAACATCTGCTAACCATGTGTATGTGACCAACATTGTATTTGAAATGATCAATGACCAGTGTGATTCTATACATAAAAAAAAATTCTATACAATTTCTAAATAGTCTAAGAACAAAATTGTCCGGACAATTCAAGCATAGACAGTATGCAGAGATCATTTATTGGGCTTATAGCCTACTGCACAAACCTCATTACTATAGAATTGGTTAATGTTGCATAGGCTTACAAAAATAATGTAAAAATCTGAGCAGTAGATCGGTTTGCCTTTTGACTCAAAGTGATCTTGAGAAAAAAGTTTGGTGACCATTGGTTTGGATAATTTTCATGCTTATCAAACCATTCAGTGACCACATCCTCTCCTAATAAGGGACTAATTCAGAACTGGGACACCAGGTGAGTGCAATTAACTACCAGGTAGACACCAAAAAATATACAGTTCAAGTCAGAAGTTTACACACAACTCCACAAATTACTTGTTAACAAACTATAGTTTTGGCAAGTCGGTTACATCTACTTTGTGCATGACAAGTAATTTTTCCAACAATTGTTTACATATTATTTCCCTTATAATTCACTGTAACACAATACCAGTGGGTCATATGTTTACATACACTAAGTTGACTGTGCCTTTAAATAGCTTGTAAAATTCAAGAACATTATGTCATGGCTTTAGAAGCTTCTGATAGGATAATTGACATCATTTGAGTCAATTGGAGGTGTACCTGTGGATGTATTTCAAGGCTTACCTTCAAACTCAGTACCTCTTTGCTTGACATCATTGGAAAATCAACAACAACAAAAATCAGCCAAGACCTCAGAAAAAGTCTGGTTCATCTTTGGGAGCAATTTCCAAACACCTGAAGGTACCACGTTCAGCTGTACAAACAATGGTGCACAAGTATAAACACCATGGGACCACGCAGCCATCATACCGCTCAGAAAGGAGACGCGTTCTGTCTCCTAAAGGTGAATGTACTTTGGTGCAAATAAATCCCAGAAAAACAGTAAAGGACCTTGTGAAAATGCTGGAGGAAACAGGTACAAAAAACTTCCGACTTCAACTGTAAGTGTTTCGGCCCTCATGAACCAGAATTGAACAGCTCTGATATATAGCATTGACCTCCAAGCAGGTATTTCAAATCTGTTGAATGATGAAGTCAGGCAGGTGTCTCAGTAGCGTAAACTGGGAATGACTATCATCATGTAACAACAAACAATGACTGATGAGCTTGTCAGAAACTGCAGTCAAGTACAGCAGCTAGATTCTCCCTTACTTGATGCATGGCTCATTCCCTCTCAGGAACTCCCTGGGTCCAGCACACTCAATGTCGTGCAGATGACTGGTGTGTGATTCACATCTTTGTGTACCTGCACTCCAAACTAAACAAAGGTGGTGATTTAGTTGAATAACAGATGAAATCACACAATGTTCACGCACAGAAATTGACGGAATACCAAAAATCGAAACAATGTTCAACCGTGCCAGTTTGCCCATCTGTTTTTGACTGACTAGTCAATGTACTAGCAGAATAGAAAGCCACACACAGATTGAGTGAGAGCGGGAGGGCCTATCCACTACGGTTTGACATACCTTCCAACAACCATGTCCCATCTCCAGAATGGCAGTGGAGTTCTGTGCATGGTCCACTGGATCTTGACAGGGTATGAACTCCTCAAGTCTTCACATGCCGACAGAAAAGGGAAAAATGTAAATGTGTATTCTGTCTATTTTTGTGTACCACATTAGAAAACGGGCTGGGCAAACAGGGAGCTAAGACACTCAAAAAAAAAGCAAGAGGTGACAGACCAACTTAGAGAGCAGTCTCAAAGCAATTTGTTGTGGCACTGAACAAAAATATATATGCAACAATTTCAAAGATGTTACAGTTCATATAATGAAATAAGTCAATTAAAATAAATAAATTAGGCCCTAATCTAGGCATTTCACATGACTGGTAATACAGATATGCATCTGTTGGTCACAGATACCTTAAAACATTTTTTTTAAAGGGCGTGGATCAGAAAACGAGTCAGTATCTGGTGTGACCACCATTTGCCTCATGCAGCGCAACACATCTCCTTCATATAGAGTTGTTCAGGCTGTTGATTGTGGAATATTGTCCCACTCCTCTTCAATGGCTGTGCAAAGTTCCTGGATATTGGCTGGAACTGGAACACGCTGTCGTATACGTAGATCCTGAGCATCCCAAATAAGCTCTGGGAGTATGCAGGCCATGGAAGAACTAGGACAAGGAATTGCATACAGAACCTTGTAACATGGGGCTGTGCATTACCCTGCTGAAACATGAGGTGATAGTGGTGGATGAATGGCACGATCTTGTCAAGCTTTCTCTGTGCATTCAAATTGCCATTGATAAAATGCAATTTTGTTAGTAGCTTATGCCTACCCATAACCCCATCGCCACTATGGGGCACATCAGCAAGCTGCTAACCCACACAACTAGATACACGTGGCCGGTTGGACGTACTGCCAAATTCTCTAAAACTACTTTGGAGATGGCTTATGGTAGAGAAATTAATATTCAATTCTCTGGCAACAGCTCTGGTGGACATTCCTGCAGTCAGCATGCCAATTGCATACTCCCTCTAGCATTATGTTATGTAACAAAATGTCACATTTTAGAGGGGCCTTTTATTGTCCCCAACACAAGGTGCATATGTGTAATGATCATACCATTCAATCAGCTTCTCAATATGCCACACCTGTCAGGAGGATGGATTATCTTGATAAAAGGAAAAATGCTCACTATCACAGATGTAAACAAATATGTGCACAACATTTGAGAGAAACAACACTTTTGTGCATATGGAACATTTCTGGGATCTTTTATTTCAGCTCATGAAACATGGGACCAACACTTTACGTGTTACGTTTATTTGTTTAGTGTATAAATGTAATACTTACCGATGGCTGCAGAAGACAACTGTATTCCTTCCAAACATTGCAAAAGCAACACTGTTAGTAGCAAGATAACTTGACCGCAAAGAAGAATGTAGCTGACCGAAATCCTAGCCACCTTCTCAACTTTGGTTGAACTGCGGCTATTACTAGCTATAGCTTGCTTGTTGCGCCATTGGATTGGAGAAACGTCAGCAAGCAATGCCAATGGCTAACTAACCGTTAGCTAGCTGTAACGTTAGAACTAGCTAAGAACTGATCATATTTTATTGCTATCTACCAGTATCCTGCCAGATAGTTTGGTTAATATAGCTAGATTACATTGATTAATGTTGCATACAATCTTATTTCATATTTTATTCAAAGATGAGTTATGTTATTTTATCCAGCTGGGAAGAAACTGGATGTGACGTCAACGAGAGCGCTGATTCTTCAAAAATTTCTGTGGATTTTATATCGCATTTGGCAACCAACTTTAAGGTGTATTACCGCCACCAATTGGACTGGAGTGTGAACCAGAGACAGTGAAGGTCTAAATCCTACCCAATAATCTCGTCTCCCAAAGGAAACGACATACAAAATGAAACACTACATCTGCTGAAGATTTCCCCAGCAGTTTCACTTAATCCTGACTCTTCAACCCCATTACTCCTCAAATCTAATAACAATCGCTCCCTTTCTCTCACATATTTCTGGCACTGAAATAGAACATGTTTCACTGTCTCCATCTCCTCCTGACAATGATCACACCTCCCAGTCGGATGTTTCCCCACCAATTTCAATGTTATATTTAGCCTTGTGACTACACTATCCTCCCTTCTCTCTCAGCCAGAGGACCTCCCTGCCCCCACCTTTTCCTGGATTTTGTACAGGTGTCATCCCTTTCTCTCCCTGTTCCACAACTCTTGACACTTATTTTTAACCACTGTTATTATTAACCCCTCGGATTCTGCTTTACTGATTGACAATTCCATCTCAACATTAGGATGTTTAAGAGCCTGTTTGACGATAATATCCACTTCCTCATTCCCCTCCACTCCCACGTGAGCTGGTACCCAGAGGAACATAACAAATACCACATCTGTTTCACTCTATACAAGCACTGCAAAACATACAATACATCATGTCTGCCCTGAGACACATTAATTTAAGCTCATCAGTGCTGCACAGGAGTCAGAGCGGATGACTACCCCTCAATTGTGTAAATTATCAGTTGCTATTTTTGTCACTGCCACCTTAAACTCAGGAACACTGATATATGCTCCTGTCCTCCCTGTTTTGGGATCCTTAGATCCATAATTGAATATATTCAAGAAAGCATAGTATTGTGTTCTTAAATGTTCGCTTACAAATGAATCTACTCCTCTCAGGCAACCCTAGATCTATCACTGGCTGAGGGAGAATGTCATGGTTCCACCTGTCACCAGATGGGGGCAGAGACCGTCCTAGAGACATTAACGACACTCAGGTGTGTCCTATTTACTCATTTTGATTATTTCCCTGTTAAAAGAGGTGTGTTTTTTTTGTTTTTTTGCTGAAGCTTAAAGTATGTGCTGTATGCGTATGTCTCCGGAGTGATTTTGAGACTTTGTGTTTGTATGGTTTGTCAGTGTTACTGTGATCCTTCTGTTACGGTTCCGCAGTGAAGTATTATGTTTATCCTTAACTATTGATTCCTCATCTGGTCTCTTCTCTGCACCTGTGTCCAACCTCACCAAGTCACAGAGAAACCCAGGTTGGATAGCAGAAAGAACTACAGAAGGGCTTAACTCCCTCCCAAACAACCCCATCTCTCTCACCATGCAATTGCCTATCCACCCAAAGCTTGTATTAAGATTTTGTTAATGTTCCCAGTACACTGTACGTGCACCTTTTTTTGTAGAATGTGTAGCCTTATGTCCTTGTAGATTTACCCAATATGTCATAGCTAACTGTTGTCTCAACTTTAACGGCATCTCTCCCAACTCTACCTGCATTGTTCCGCGACAGGGCTATGACCTGGATTACATCTAGCTTTTTTTTTTTAAGATGTCTGAGCTGCTGATCCATATGCTATACTTCCATAATCCATTGATTACCTTAACAGCACTATATATCTACATAAACTAAGCAAAAAAAAGAACTGTTCTCCCACTGTCAACTGTGGGAGAGTTTTCAGCAAATTTAACATGTGTCAAATATTTATATGAACATAAGATTCACCAACAGACATAAACTGAACAAGTTCCACAGACATATGACCAACAGTAATTGAATAATGTGTCCCTGAACAAAGGGGGAGTCAAAATCAACAGTAACAGTCAATATCTGGTGTGGCCACCAGCTGCATCATACAGTGCATGATTTGCCAGTTCTTGCAGAACTAAAGAAAATATGCGCTTTCTGAAAATGATATATATAAACTCAGCAAAAAATGAAACATACCTTTGTCATGACCTTGTCTTTCAAACATAATTCATAAAAATCCAAATAACTTCACAGATCTTCATTGTAAAGTGTTTATACACTGTTTCCCATGATTTTTTCAATAAACCATAAACAATTAATGAACATGCACCTGTGGAACCGTCATTAAGACACTAACCGCTTACACACGGTAGGCAATTAAAGCCACAGTTATGAAAACTTAGGACACTAAGTAGGCCATTCTACGGACTATGAAAAACACACAAAAAAAGATGCCCAGGGTCCCTGCTCATTTGCGTGAACGTGCCTTAGGCATGCTGCAAGGAGGCATGAAGACTGCAGATGTGGCCAGGGCAATAAATTGCAATGTCTGTACTGTGAGAGACCTAAGACAGCGCTACAGGGAGACCAGATGAACAGCTGATCGTCCTTGCAGTGGCAGATCACGTGTAACAACACCTGCACAAGATCGGTACATCCAAACATCACACCTGCGGGACAGGTACAGGATGGCAACAACAACTGCCCGAGTTACACCAGGAACGCACAATCTCTCCATCAGTGCTCAGACTGTCTGCAATTGGCTGAGAGAGGCTGGACTGAGGGCTTGTAGGCCTGTTGTAAGGCAGGTCCTCACCAGAAACCACGTCACCTATGGGCACAAACCCATCGTCACTGGACCAGACAGGACTGGCAAAAAGTGCTCTTCACTGACGAGTCGCGGTTTCGTCTCACCGGGGGTGATGGTCAGAATCGCGTTTATTGTCAAAAGAATGAGCGTTACAGCAAGGCCTGTACTCTGGAGCGAGATCAATTTGGAGGTAGAGGGTCCGTCATGGTTTGGGGCAGTGTGTCACAGCATCATTGGACTGAGCTTGTTGTCATTGCAGAGAATCTCAACACTGTGCAATGACATCCTCCTCCCTCATGTGGTACCCTTCCTGCAGGTTCATCCTGACATGACCCTCCAGCATGACAATGCCACCAGCCATACTGCTCGTTCTGTGCGTGATTTCCTGCAAGACAGGAATATCAGTGTTCTGCCATGGCCAGTGAAGAGCCCGGATCTCAGTCCAAATGAGCACATCTGGGACCTGTTGGATCAGAGGGTGAGGGCTAGGGCAATTCTCCCCAGAAATGTCTGGGAACTTGCAGGTGCCTCGGTGGAAGAGTGGGGTAACATCTCACAGCAAGAACTGGCAAATCTGGTGCAGCCCATTTAAGTTTGCTGAAAATGAACGCAGTTGACAGTGAGAGGACGTTTCTTTTTTTTGCTGAGTTTAGATACTTTTGTACCTGTTTCCTGCAGCATCCTCACAAGGTCCGTTGCTGTTGTTCTGGGATTGATTTGCACTTTTCGCACCAAAGTATGTTCATCTCTAGGAGACAGAACGCGTCTCCTTCCTGAGCCGTATGACGGCTGCGTGGTCCCATGGTGTTTATACTTGCGTACTATTGTTTGTACAGATAAAATTGATACCTTCAGGTGTTTGGAAATTGCTCCCAAGGATGAACCAGGCATGTGGAGGTCTACAAAAAAAAATTCTGAGGTCTTGGCTGATTTCTTTTGATTTTCCCATCATGTCAAGCAAAGAGGCACTGCGTTTGAAGGTAGGCCTTGAAATAGATCCACAGATCCACCTCCAATTGACTCAAATTATGTCAATTAGCCTGTCAGAAGCTTCTAAGGCCATGAGATCATTTTCTGCAATTTTCCAAGCTGTTTAAAGGCACAGTCAAATTAGTATACAGTCTGTAAACTTCTGACCCACTGGAATTGTGACACAGTGAATTATAAGTGAAATAATCTGTAAACAATTGTTGGAAAAATGACTTGTGTCATGCACAAAGTAGATGTCCTAACCGATTTTAACAAGAAATTTGTGGAATGGTTGAAAAACGAGCTTTAATGACTCCAACCTAAGTGTACAGTATGTAAACTTCCGAGTTCAACTGTATCTATTGCAGAACAGCAATGATCAAATACTGTACATTTTTCAGAACTTCTGATCATTGTTCTTTCATTTGTAACTGAGTTGCAGATCTTAGGCCACTTTTTTATTAACTTTAAATATATATGTCAGACACATTTCAGTTGAAGGCATTCAGCTGTACAACTGACTAGGCATCCCCCTTTCCCTTTCATCAGTGAATACAAAATTCACTGTTCAGTGGTTTTGTTCACAGAATATAACACTTGGTTTTCACCAGAAGATAAATGTGTGCAATTGCATACACTGTATCCAGCAATCAGTAACTACAAGTGCACAAAAGTCCCATCAGTGTCGTACAACAATGTAGGGATAGAGAATGAGGAATCATTTATAGTATTTGTTACAATATTGCGGACATGCAGAGACGCAGGGAATGAAGTTGGGTTACCTCTAAGCAGGAGCATCACACACCCATTATTTTATAGGAGGTCTGAAGTACAAGAGGATGGTTGGCCTGGAAGTTGGAGAATTCTTCAAACACCCGAACCAGCTTTCCTGCAATCTAGAGCCATAATCATTATGCCTAATGTTTAAAAAAAAAATGTAAGTATATTTTTCTGCATAGGTTTTCTAAGCATACATCTTTTCCTGTTCAATTGTCATTTTAATGAGGGTGTCATTCTGACTGTTGTAAATCACACATCTCAATATACTGCACTAACATGCCTAGGACATTTCATCCAAATTTCAACAGTACATGGGATCATAACACACAATCAACGCAGGCACATATCATGGCATCATAAATGACACATCTAATTTGCAAAATGCATTAACTTTCAAAACTTTAAATGATGACACAAAATTAACTAACTCCCCTCAAAAGCTACACATTGTTATATAATGAAAAGCTATTTTAATCAAGCGTTACACAATGACCCAATAAATACTAACTACATCTATCAATATACCCTAACATAACCCGCTTGCATATGTCTATGCCATTTGTTGATACTATAATTATAGTACGCACCATAAAAGGCAAGCAAACATATCACAGCATGGGCTGTTTTCCTGTTTTCATAAAATTATTTTACCAAAGATGACCAATGCAGAAAAAATGTCACTCAAGAGCATGAATATCCAAAAACAAAAGGCTTTACAGTATTTTACATTTTTACATTTTAAATGAGAGCGATCTTCCTCTATGGGCCCCTCTACCTCTCCTTTGTCCTTGCCCTCTGCATCTTGGTCCATTCGTGCAAACAGTAACTCAGAGGTGACCTCTTTTATGCATGAATAAGGACTCGTTGCCGATTGAACAAATGTGCAAAAAAGGTTTTGCACACATGCAGAAGAGGCTCATATTAATGGGAGTAATTTGTATCAGCTGTGACCAAATGTTTTAATTTTGTTTGACATGATTTACTCAGCTGATTTTTGCATCTTTTGTAGAAAGTTGTGTTTACTGTTTTGCAAAAATGTGCTTATGCACTTGCATTATGTGTGAAAGCAATGAGAATTGACTGACAGTGTTGCAAAAAAGAATAATGTAGTGCTCATTACATTATGAGGGAGATCAAGGGGACCCCAGTTTCATTAAACATGTTTTAGCAATCCCGCTCCCCCCGCAGCCCCAAGATGAATGGATTGGCCACGCTCCACTGCTTTGATTGATGCAACTAGAAGTGTCTATGCTATACTGAACAAAAATAGAAACGCAACATGCAACAATTTCAAAGATTTGGAGTTACAGTTCATAGAAGGAAATCAGTCAACTGAAATAAATTCATTCGGACCTAATCTATGGATTTCAAATGACTGTGTAGGGGCTGCAGCCATGAGTGGGCTTGGGAGGGCATAGGCCCACCCACTGGGGAGCCAGGCCCACCCACTGGGGAGCCAGGCCCAGCCTATCAGAATTAGTTTTTCCCCACAAAATGGCTTTATTAAAGACAGAAATACTTCTCAGCACCCCCAACTTTTTGCACATATGGAACATTTCTGGGATCTTTTATTTCAGAAAAGTTTGTGGTCATACACACATCCTTTGATTTCAGCTCATGAAACATGGGACCAACAATCTACATGTTGCATTTACATTTTTGTTCAGTGTAATGTAATGACCCTGGGTTTATAAGCACGGAAATCGACCCTGCCACACGAGCATTTGCGGAACAGTCGATAGCGCGCCAGACCTTGGGCTAGAAGGTCCGGCGCGCTATCGACTCCCTGCTGTTTCATTACATTGGTGTCAGAAGTGATCGAACCTTGCATCCACGACAGTGCGTTTGCTTGGCCGGCGAGCGCGTTCCTGTAAGACGTAGAGTCATAAGCTAGCGCGAGGACGTGTTCTTTGAAAGGAGGGAGTAGTGTAAATCAACCCTGCTTCACGAGCATGCTTTTGCGGCACAGTCGATAGCGCTTTTGGGCTGTTAATGTATATTGGTGTTTCGTTTTGTGTCCGATACACTCAGGGGGTTGTTACATATAATATGCAGCACGCATGAACAAAGAAAGTCATTGCAGCCTATCATTTCACTTCCCCTAGCTGTGAGAACCATGGCGTGAGCACAGGCTGACTCGGCATTGCTATAGCACAGTTGTAACGTTTGTCGTCGGAAGGAGACCAAGGTGCAGCGTGGTAAGTGTTCATGATACTTTAATTATTCAGAACACCAAACAAAAACAACAAAAGAATAACGAGCGTCACGTTCTGCATGCTTCAAAGAGCTAACAAATAAAAACAAAATCCCACAAACACCAAAAGGAGAATGACAACTTATATGTGATCCCCAATCAGAGACCACGATAAACAGCTGCCTCTGATTGGGAACCACACTCAGCAAAAAAAAACTAAGAAATAGAAAACATAGAAATAAAGAAACTAGAATGCCCACCCTAGTCACACCCTGGCCTAACCAAAATAGAGAATTAAAGCCTCTCCATCATGGCCAGGGCTTGACAGCAGCCGAATAGCCTGCCAGCAGCCTACCAAAGGTTGCACTGTGTCCATTGCAATGTAAAAAACAACACAGCTGTAACTGTTCAATAGTTAGGCTATCCATATTACCAGAGCTAGGTAGCCTAGCAGTTAGGAGCGTAGGGCCACTGGTTCAAATCCCAGAGCTGACTAGGTGAAAAATCTGTTGATGTGCCATTGAGCAAGGCATTTAACCCATAATGGCTCATCTCTGACCAAGTGGGATGTGCAAAAAACACACTTGTACATGTATGAAATAGGACAAATGTAAGCACCCAACTTCTTATCTTATTGTTCTTCATATTTCTATGTCAGATTCACAGCCGCAATTTATGAAACATGCCAAAACTTTGGAGATAACAATAGATGGCAAAGTCAAAGATACTGATTTCCCCTATCCATCTGTGGTGAAGGTTTCCCTAAATGCTTATGACATATTCAGCTCCAGAATCAGCCATATTCTAGCTAGCTGGCTAATATTTTGAATACAGTGTAGCAACAAAAGATAACATTAGCTAGCTAGGTTAGCCAGCTGTCAGTGCTCTGCTTGTTATTCTGTCTCCATTCCACATGGAAATCAACACAAAGTTCAGTAATAGATTTTGCATCTGAAAATGTTTTAAATAGGACAAATCTGAGGGCGCACGTGCCCCCTGTGGGCATGACTACTATGCCTCTTAGCAACTTCGGGTCCTGTGTGGCTCAGTTGGTAGAGCAAGGTGCTTGCAATGCCAGAATTCCCACTGGGGACAAGTACAAAGAATGTATCCACTCACTACTGTAAGTCGCTCTGGATAAGGGTGTCTGCTAAATGATTTAAATCCAAAGTCATCATCTCCAACATTGTGCAGTTCCATTATAGAGCTTTGGTGTGGATTAAGGCCTATATATTCATATCAGTTGTGTTCCTCCTCTGTATTCACCTTCTTTGTTTCTGTGTGGCAAGGGAAAGTCTACAAAACTAAGAGCAAACCAGCCAAATGTTGAATACATTGTAATGATACCGATAAATGAATCCTGCACACAATGTGCTTATTTTTATTAAATGTTTTATCAAGAATAATATTTGTTTTGATGTATATGAAATCGTTTGGTGAAATATGCATAAAAGTAGAGAAATTGCACATAATTCTGTAACTTTGGATAGTTGTACTTCCAATTTTGATCATCATGATT
Organism: Oncorhynchus nerka; assembly: GCF_034236695.1. Classification (NCBI taxonomy): domain Eukaryota; kingdom Metazoa; phylum Chordata; class Actinopteri; order Salmoniformes; family Salmonidae; genus Oncorhynchus; species Oncorhynchus nerka. The sequence continues at coordinate 42,524,756 of NC_088422.1, forward strand.
TATGAACATTAAAGAACATTTATTGATCTACTGGTATTTTTAAAAGACAGTCTAACTTTTGTTTTTGTTTGCTTGGTCTCAAGGGAAACTATGGTTGCATGAATCTTTTTGCAGGCATTCATTCGGGTTTCTTTTATGAATGTTTTTGCAATTTTTACAGTATAATATTGTTTTGATGATGTAACTATGTTTTGAGAAGATAACTTCATTTTGAAAAAGCATTTACTGTGGACAGTTTTGAAAATTGACAACATTGTTAAAAAAAATGCTTTTATATGATTGAGAAAGGGGATTTTATGAAACATCAAGGCTATTGATATATTGGTTTGTAAATACTGCTCTCTAGTGGTGAAGCTATGTTAGCTCCCAAAACAACTTCCATTTCCATTCAAGTCTTGAGGGATATCCTACAAAGCAAAGTTCCACATCAGCAGTTTTTCTCACTGACAGTCACTCAATTAGTCATGTCAGCTAACAATGTTTCAATTGGTCAATTAGTCTAGCCATTTATCTAAACTGGTAGGAATCCCGGCCGAATACTGACCGGGCACGCAGGGCAGGGGGCCCTGACCTCCAGGGGGCTGAAATCTGAATGCCTATAGGTACTTAGCACCTCTGCCCAGAGTGTCTGCAGTTAACTTTTGGATGTTCACATAGAACAGTTTTACCTCCGATTTGCTTTGTTTAAATACTCCAGGCCACAAGATGACAGTAGCTTGTTTGGCTTGTGCCTGTTGTAGCTAATGTAAGCTAACTAGCAAGCTGTGCTAATGTTGTTGCTAGCGAACTAGAATTTGTCGTAAGCCTTTGTTGATACTAACCAGATGGCCACAACTAGAAAACTAGCAACATTATAATTAAACCACAAAGCCTATTCCCACCCAGGAGACTGAAAAGATTTGGCATGGGTCCTCAAAAAGTTCTACAGCTGCAACATCGAGAGTATCCTGAATGGTTGCATCACTGCCTGGTATGGCAACTGCTCGACCTCCGACCGCAAGGTACTACAGAGGGCAATGCGTATGGGTAATGAGTATGGCCCAGTACATCACTGGGGCCAAGCTTCCTGCCATCCAGGACCTCTATACCAGGCAGTGTCAGAAGAAGGCCTTAAAAATTGCTCTGCTTCCGCACGGCAAGGGGTACTGGAGCGCCAAGTCTAGGTTCAAACGTCTTCTTAACAGTTTCTACCACAAGCCATAAGACTCCTGAACAGCTAATCAAATGGTTACCCAGACTATTTGCAGTGACACCCCCCCCCCCCCATCTGTGTATAGTCACTTTAACTCTAACTACATGTACATATTACCTCCATTACCTCGACTAACCTGTGCCCCCGCACATTGACTCTGTATCGGTACCCCCTGTATATAGCCTCCCTACTGTTATTTTACTGCTGCTCTTTAACCTTTTTTTTTTTTTTTTTTTTTTACTTCACTTGTTTTCTTAAAATTGCATTGTTGGTTAAGGGCTTGTAGTAAGCATTTCACTGTAAACTCTACACCTGTTGAATTCGATGTTTCAGAATTGTCTCAATGAAGAGTTCGGCGTTCGACAAGCCATTATCCACCGTTATGGTATGGATGAAGCCTGAGCTGAAATGTGAAGCCAACTGAAGATGGTTAGCTTTAGAAAACACTGAGTAGATCTAGCTTGCTTTGTGGGATACCAAGCCGGTCTTCCAGGATGGTTAACAAAAACATGAAATGCCTGCAGCACTACTGGAGCAGGGTTGCCTAGCCCTGCTATATAGTATTGACCTCCAACCAGGTATTTCAAATCTTTTGAATATTAGCGATATGACAAAAATCAATGACGCATGAGTTGGGGGTTGGGGTAGATCAAATGTACACAAATCATCTATTTGTTATGTTAATTTGACACAAGCTGTATCCTTTTTAGCCACGCCCTTGTGGAGATATGAAAGGGTTTGATTGGTTTAAGCAATGTATGGGGAAACTTTCACTTATCAGAGGGCAGGTGAAGCTCGCACCTGCCAAATTATTTGTTATTTAGTAATACTGCACGTGCTGGTAGGCTATATATCTCCATAAATCAAAACACTAAATGCTCGTAATAACTTTGCCATTCATATTTTCGAAGATTTTATGACATTTTAATAAAACGTTTTCGAAATAAAAACTATGATGCTGAATGTATTTGATAAACAATATTTGTATTCAAGCATGATCGTTGAATATGAATACTGTGTCCTGTAGGCCCCTACCAGAACAATATCTAAGGGGCTAAAAACGGAAGTATATATTTGTTAAGTATATAGGCTTATGCAATAAAGAACAATAACGTATGTTTATAATATAAATGTTTTGTAATCATTTGTTCATATAGATCATCATATGAAACTTACGGGATCATTTACATGTATATATATATATACAATGTGCTCATATATATATATATATATATATATATATATTTGCAAAGTAGTAGTTATAAGCGCTATGATAGTAAACGATTACCTTAATAGTAGGTTAGCCTAATAATGTATTTTATATACTTTTAGGCTGCAAATGTTAAAAACGCACAGAGTAGGGAGGTAGGAAATTAATTTAGAACTTTTTTCGTTTTAAATCAACTGAAACTTTTCAAACATAAAATGCAGACATGAGCATCCATTCAAGAACCTCCTCAATCATTAAAACAGTATACTTTTATTTCGTTTAACATTATTTTGTTGCGTTGATATCACGCATTCAAGAGCAGTTTTCAAATGAACAAACATGTTATAACAAAGAGCTTTGTAGGCATATAATGGGTTGTAATAAATGATAGGCAAAAAATATTGTGACAATTTATGTTGATCTACAACGCATGCACATAATTACAGAAAATAAAAATAGTTACATTTTTATTTTATTTGACCTTTAGGCAAGTCAGTTAATAAGAACAAATTCGTATTTACAATGACGCCTACCAAAAGGCAAAAGGCACTGGGATTAAAGATAAAATAACGTTTTTTTAAAAAGAGGACAAAACACACACCACGACATGAAATAGTTATGTTGTCTTACTGAAACTGCAAATGATATTGATTAACTGACCGAAGCAACGCCATTGACTTTTCAATGTTTAACAAACAAGTCAGCAAAAACATTCCTCCATAGAATGGTTAATTAAAACGAATTTTCAAAACGTCCTTATTAACTATTTTGTCAAGATCCCGAAATAAATCATATTTGAACTACACACGTGCTTTGGTTGTAAAATACAGTGGTTTATAGCGGTTCGTTGCATGGCTAAGTAATATATAAAAACATTAGGGATTTATTGCAAATAAACTTCAGTGCCATTAGTGAACAAATTACAGTATCATCAACACACAAGCGCAACCATAATTCACGGACGCAAACAATGTTATCTATTATGCATACATTCCGCATTAGAAATGTTAAAATGCCGTTTGGTATGATAGCAAACATCTCAATCTTCATTCATCAGGCTATGAAAAAAAAAATCTAAATTGTAATCAGTTTGTTAGATTTATGACCTAGGAATATGAGTCTCTGTCTTGATAGGAGTCAATACCTCTGACCAACTGTTGTATACATTGAAGCTGATCCATGCAATCCTTGCTGGATACACGTTTTGCCGCTGACGCACCAGAACTCTGTAGCGAGGAAACGCTGTTTACCTCTGACATAGGCATACAGTGCAATGGAGCAGCAATCGGACTATTTGCAATAGTGTGACAATTCACGTCTCTATCCGTCATAAGGCGAATAGATGTCGGGGGCGTTGAACAGTTGTCTGGTAGGCCTACTCTATTGGAAATTAAGTATGGCCTGAACCGGGTAGGAGGGCGCACTGGGCGGCGATGCACTGGGGTTACTGAGCGGCGATGCACTGGGGTTGATGCTGTGGTGGAGAGAGCAGCCGTTGCGGCCAAATGGGAGTAGGGATAGGGGAAAATAGCACCAAAAGGAGAAACCGTGAGGCCCTATATGGGAAACAAAGAAAGAGCGGTTAGGGCTGCAAAGTTTGCTGTTATTTTCATTACTTAAATTAGCCTAATTCATTTACGACGTCATAAACGTAAAAGCCGCCTGTTGAGTAGTGTTGCTGAATTAATAGATGGTAGGCATACCTGCGATGCCATAGCATGCTGCTGAAAGTTCAAGGGTAATCCTGACGTTCCTGACACTCTTTGTACAGAAGATACTGGGATACCAGCCGTGCCCATGGAGCACACTCCGCCAGATGACACGGCCATCAGCATGTGCCCCATTGCTGTTGCTGCTACACTGGATAATGTTTCTCCCTGCATGTTGACTTGGGCATTGTGTAGGAGACGGTGAGCGACACCCAAGGGGTTGAGAATATATCTTGTCCAATCCGGTGGATAAGAATAGCAGTGTGAAAAAGTGCTGCGTCCTAGGCCTGTGATGTGAGCACTTTGGTCCGTTTCCACGGTTAAAGGCTGGTAGTGTTCTGTTGCCCTCGGATCCTCTGCTCCAAAGCAACGTGTCATACCACCAGTTATGGAGTTTATATGGTCCTCTTTTGGATCCTCTGAGTCTGTTTCGGTCCTAAGTGAGTCCGTTGAAGCCCTGTCCGCTTTGTCGTGGAATGTGGTGACATTTGGCTCAGGTGTCAGTTCCTCTGTGGTGGTTGAGGTTTTTCGCAAGTCTTGTCCAACATTATTCCAATGTTTGATTTCTTGACCGCTTTCGTTGTCACTTTGGCAGCCCTCTAACATGATTGGTTAAATACAATGTTGTTTGTAAACTGAAAACAAGTTGAGGCTAAACATTTTACCATTACAATATAGTATGGTACGAAAGGTACAAATGTATTCAATTCGTTATCATACAAACTCACCGATTGACGTTGCATTTCCTGCGCTTTTCAGGGGAGCCTCATCCAAAGAGTCACCAGAGGTTTCACTGAACTTTTGTATATTTATCCCCAATTGTTTCCTAATAAAAAAAGGAACATTTTAGTAGGCCTATTGACAATTAAGAGTTTCTAGAAGTATTTAGATGTACATTTCTCGTTTTTTGTCTCACTTTTTTTCTCTTCTACCATTGCCAGTGTCACGGAATCCTTTGGCGAAAGGATTGTTATCAATTTTCAGTTGTGTGATCTAAAAATAGAAATTACTGTTAAGGACTGTAATGTTTCTAAACATTAGACCAGTAATTACATTTGAAAACTATTAATCATAGTCTCATAGGCTATAGGCTAGTGATAAACCAGGAGTTGGCCTATAAAATCCTTCAAACGATTCCAACAAAATCTTTGTCCACAAGAAATTTGTAAAGGGTTTATAAGCAGTTAATACACGTTGTGTAAATATATTGCATATTACAACAAAATATTTGAAAACACAAACATCAACATTTCATTACTTGCCGAATATTGAGCCTTGGGCATAATATGCTATAGTGTATATCTCGGCCTATATGTCAGTAATGAATTTAGACCTGGATTGAAGTCTATATAACTGCAATAATTGTTCATCACCATCTATAAACTCTTTACAAACTCTTTATGCATAATATATACATGTGTGTATATATATATATATATATATATATATATATATATATATATATATATATAAATATACAATTTATATTTTCCAGAGTGTTATCAATACGAAATATACATTGATATTCTGAAATTTGCTTTATGAAATTAATGAGTGCCTACCTTATCGTTTTGATATGCAGTTACAGCAATGAATTCTGTCTCAGAAAAGACATAGGTCCTGAACGTGCTATAAGGTAGTTTGAGGATATCATTGGCCCTCACAACGTGAAACCTGGGCTGGTATTTGTGCATTGAGTTAAGAATCGTCTGTAATTGGAGACAACATACATTTTAAATAGTAAACTAGGCCTAGTCATCAACTCGAACTTTAGTTTAAGAAAAACTAGTCTGTCAGTTATATTTCAATATAACAATACATTAGATTAGTTAAACTGCACTGTAAATAGACTACATTATTAACACAAAACGCTAGTATTTTTGGAACTTACAAACCCATGCTTGTCCGAGATGTTGTTTGTCAATTTTAATTTGTGAAAATTGACCACTTTTGACATCCATTGCTCGCCAGAAGCGGGACTGTCTGGGTGTATGTACATCCTCTTTGGCATTTCAGGATCTGCCTTTCCTGACACCATCCAACGGGAGTTGTGAAACTTGTACCTGAAGTCGTCGGCCGCAACAATGTCCACGAGCAAAATATATTTTGCCCTTTGGTTCAAGCCAGTACATCTTGCTTTGAACGGTGGAAACATGCGCCTGGAGAAAAGGTTAAACACATCGATTCTAAATCACAGACGTATAGAATATAGGCTGAAAAAAACGAATAACTTTATAGGATATGGTTATTGATGATATTTTAGAACATTTACCTTCCTGATTTTGTTATGACCATTTCAGTGCCGGATTTGTGGAATTGTGTCCAAAGGTGCCTTGCCTCCAAGTGAACTTTTGGATCATCCTCCGTGGCTTCCGTCTCCAGCGTTTTAGGAGGACTGAGCTTGGCAGACTGGGTTGCATTATGCTGTTCCAGCGAGGCTTTGCGGAGGATCGTTTCAGCATTGACCAGATCCAGCATGCGATGCCTTTGCGCAACAGGCATGTGAAGAGACCCGTGGGAAGTTAACGCAATAGCAGGAAAAAACGGAGATTGTCGGGCCATTATTGCGTCGAGGGTGAAATCCGAAGCAGTGTTTGGTAAAAACGGTTGGAATGCCATATCTCCTGGTACAAGTGGATCTATCATTCAAAAGTGAATCCTCTTCATGTCAAGGTAGGACAACCGATGTCTTCAATCATTTCTTAAATGCACACGTTTTGATATTTGGAATAAGCTATATTCAGTCAAACTGTCACATTTTCTCAAGTGTATTTCAAGCTGGTATTTCGTTGCCATTTCATCGTAATTATAATGTAGCTTACCCTTTTCAGAAGACAAAAGTAGGCCTACCCATATGCCACCTATTTCAAATTTCGATTAGGCTAGTTTGTGTTAAATCCGAACAAATGTTACCGGTTGCATTCGATAAGTGCATCTCCATCTCATTCCAAGGAATTGTCTTCTATTCTTAGCATTATATTAGGCTACTAGGAGAAAAACAAACCCAGAAAAGGGGCAATAGCCTATCCCATCAAAGATGTAGCGTGCACTTAGCTCATGTTCTTCCTTCCCGAACTGTGCGAATACGTTACGAAGTCCGAGCCGGAGTTGATTGGCTCTTTGACACGTTGGACCTTGTATATTCCATTATGGGTGTGGTTTCACGGATCAGGTGGGTAGAGCGGTTCAGTAAGCAGTATTGTAACATGGGGTGTTGGGTTCATATGCAGTTCGGTCTCTGCCACTTCACGGGTGATCAAAATAAAACTTTGCAAGAAACGTCGAGCCATATAGTCAGAGTGTTCGTGAGCAATGAAGGATTAGTGCGCACCATTGCAACTAGGAGCTGTCCACGTGCGTCTGATGCTGAATTCCACTTCTCATCAATCATTTGGCGGGGTAGACTTAATATTGTCCTATTTATATTGCCTTGCTGACATTTAAAAAGAACATAGGCTACACCCAAGAAAGTCAGTGATTGAAGAGATTCAGTGTGGTATGCAAACATACTGTAGTAGACAGTAGCCCATGTTTCCCTTCACAATGAATGAGCACAAAATAGTGGACTTACACATTTATCATAAATAAGTGTGGTTATCCAAACTACCAGCTAAAAGGCTGGAGAATGTCTAGTTATTAAACGTGTAAGGTCTTTAGGCTAATCCATTAACTATAAGGACAACTTACTTTTTGAATGATTAGAATCATAAAGATATTTCAAGTTTATATTTGACAACTATTATCCACTATAGGCTCATTTTAAATAATTAGAATTGACAATTAAAGTAAATGCCTCTGGTTATAATTCAAATACAGTCTTGTCATCAAGTAGGCTATGTTTATTAATCTCTCAAATCATACATTCAGACAGTGATCATTTCAACAAATATGTCTGACCCCCAGACAACACTTTCAAAGTCAATCACTGTCTACCTCCTCTCTTGTCACTCTATCTGAAGTGTTTCAATAGTCCATCTTCAGTCCATATTACATACTCAAATGTTTTATTTTATAGGCCAATACCACCTTCAACTGCTGCATCATCAAGGAAATACCATTGGCCATCCTAAACACTGGTATGCCTATTAAAACACATTCACTTGCTTCAGTCTTCCCACACCATTCCTGTGCCCCATGGCTTCCTGGACCCACACTGTGACAGCCTTGTGACATGAGAACAGGGCTGCATGGGTACAGTCTACAGTCAGGGCCTTTGCTCTGCACAGCTACTATATATATATATATATAGTATATATACACCTATATACACCTTATATACAAACGTATTTGGACACCCCTTCAAATGAGTGGATTCAACTATTTCAGCCACACCCATTGCTGACAGGTGTATACAATTGAGCACACAGCCATGCAATCTCCATAGACAAACATTGGTAATAGAATGGCCTTACTGAAGAGCTCGTGACTTTCAACCTGGCACAGTCATAGGATGCCCTGCTAGAGCTGTCCCGGTCAACTGTAAGTGCTATTATTGTGAAGTGGAAACGTCTAGGAGCAACAACGGCTCAGCCGCGAAGTGGTAGGCCACACAAGCTCACAGATTGGGACCGCCGAGTGCTGTAGCAGCAGAGTGCGTAAAAATCGCCTTCGTTGCAACATTCATTACCAAGCTCCAAACTGCCTCTGGAAGCAACGTCAGCACAATAACTGTTCGTCGAGAGCTTCATAAAATGGGTTTCCATGGCCGAGCAGCCACAAACAAGCCTAAGATCACAATACACAATGCCAAGCGTCGGCTGGAGTGGTGTAAAGCTTACCGCCTATGGACTATGGAGCAGTGGAAACACGTTCTTTGGAATGATGAATCTCGCTTCAACATTTGGCAGTCTGTCGGGCGAATCTGGGTTTGGCGGATACCAGGAGAACGCTACCTGCCCGAATGCATAGTGCCAGCTGTAAAGTTTGCTGGATGAGCAATAATGGTCTAGGGCTGTTTTTCTTGGTTCGGACTAGGCCCTTTAGTTCCAATGAAGGGAAATCTTAATGCTACAGCATACAATGACATTCTAGACAATTCTGTGCGTTCAACTTTGTGGCAGCAATTTGGTGAAGGCCCTGTCCTGTTTCAGCATGACAATGCCTCCATGCACAAAGCGAGGTCCGTACAGAAATGGTTTGTTGAGATCGGTGTGGAAAAACTTGACTGGCCTGCACAGGGCCCTGACCTCAACCCCATCAAACACCTGAATTGGGATGAATTGGAACGCCTACTGCGAGCCAGGCCTAATCATCCAACATCAGTTCCCGACCTCACGAATGCTCTTGAGGGTGAATGAAAGCAAGTCCCCGCAAAAATGTTCCAACGTCTAGTGGAAAGCCTTCTCAGAAGAGTGGAGGCTGTTATAGCAGGAAAGGAGGGACCAACTCCATATTAATGCCCATGATTTTGGAATGAGATGTTTGACGAGCAGGTGTCCACATACTTTTGGTCATGTAGTGTAGAAGGTCTGCCAGTGATTGTCCAGGATGGATTAGTCTCTGGATTTAGTTACAGAGCTTTTTATTGCTCAATGGTCCATGGCAGGCTAGGAACGTACTAGTGAAACCTCTTACTGAGTGAGAGCAGCAGGTTCGGGACAACAAAGTCTCAGACAGGCGTTCAACCTCCAGTGTCATTGGTTTGCTTTCACCAAAGCTGGCGATGTTCATTTCCTTTCTGCGATTGTTGAGGACCGGATCTGTGTGAATTGTTACAAGGCCTCAGTACTACTATGCTATAGGTTGCTTTCATCTTCCAATACAATTCAAGCAAGGCAGTCACTGTATACAGTACAGTGTTGCAGAGCTGACCCAGTGACCAAAAACAAGGGATCGCTATGACAACCCTCGCTGTGAAATTAGATGATACCTCAACATGGAACCTTTGTGTATAGGTTTCTCTATGTGTCCCGGATCAAATCCTGAACTAAATATGCGTCGTATTCTGGGGTTACACTGGCACTGACGATGACCCAATCTTTTTTTGTCAGGAGAGGAAAGGGAAAACCCTGCCTGTCCATCAGCCAACTTCAAAAAGGCCCACTGAGTAATCTGAAACAAGCCGGAGAATGAGAGCAAACAAGATGCCTGGCTGTTATTTGTGGGCTTGGCCACAAGCTACGTGTGAAACCTGTCACAAGGGACTAACCGCAGATTTCTATTGGGTCACTGCCCAGTGACATCCTCTCCCTGCAAAACTTCTACATTATGCCCCTGTTAGGACATGAAGGACATAAGGGGTCCGGACTCTGGGACAACACTTGTTGAGGGACCTTGGGGGAGCTTGCCAGCAGTAGATTTCAGTCTTGTTGCGGTCACCTAACTCTAACTGTCATCAACAAAGACGGCACTGGTATCACCCTATAGTGGAAACAGTGTACACACTACACATGTTGTACACCCCTGGGTCATGCCGTGCCAATCAACTTTTCGTTGCCAGGGTTCAACGTACCACCCTCCACTGTAGGTTCCCTGACCACTTGGGCACTGAGAGCTTGAAGAGCATCCTTATCTCAGTCCAAAAAAACAGGAAGTAAAAGTGTTATGTTGACAGGCATTGTCCATTTTCTTTTATGCACCAAAGTTACTTTAAATTCAGCTTATGTCTTAGTCATAAGGTAGAGTGAGATGGCCAGAGGAGTGTGTTGGTTACTAGGTGACAAACCACAGCACGCTAAAAGTCTGAGAAAATAGTACCACAGTCTACGCTCGCACTGAAGGTCTATAGATTAATAATTGCATTCTATACAATGTAAGTCAACCATCTTGCCATATTATTTGCCTAGGAATATATTTCCTAGGCACATATAAACAACTCTGATCCATGTCTCTCTGCAGCACTCATAAAGCCATTTCTTCTAGCCTAGCCATGGAATCTCAGCTCACAGCTAGGGCCAGGGTCATTGGAAGCTCTCCAAACCGCCATGGCCATGCTGTCTCCCTAACACCTCTGATGTTTCGGCAGTTGAACACTGATGAATGGTCTAATGGTAGCAGGTCAGTGTGACTGAACACATTTGGACTTTGCAGGTACAAGGAATGTAGTTAAACAGAGGAGCAGAGGTGCTAAAGGAGAAATCCTGAGTTACGTCCCAAATAGCACACTATTCCCTCTACACCCCACTACTTTGACCAGAGCCCTATGGGCAGTGGTTAGAAGTAGTGCATTATGTAGTGAATAGGATGCCATTTGGGAGGATGCCCTGGAGTAGATTGGGCATCAAACACACAGCAGCAGCCAAGTGGCAGGGTGATGGAGCAGACTATGAAAACTAATGTGAAGGTAGTGGTTATATAAGGGTCTGATGACCACCTTACTGGTCAGCAGAATATCTGGGAATGGGGGAAAATAGGGGACCAGCCACATCATGGAGATATTTCAGTATGTTCTAATACTATCTCCATGATCCAGACAATGTCCTTTTACCTCACACAAGGGACTGTCTTTCCTCTTTATCATTCACAAATCATCACCTCATCTTCCCTTCCGTCACGGAGAACAGTAGATACCAGTATTATCTGTCTTTGACAGAATCAACATCAAAAGCTATAAAGCTGTTCTCACTAAATTATACGGTAACTAAATAAAGTGAAACATGATGTTTCAACAAAGTGCTAGAAAGGGAACTTTTAGCATGGCTGCCTGTCACCATTCCCTGTGGTCCACTGGCACAGATAGACTGGGGATATTTCCCAAATGGCACTCTATCCCCTGTGTAGTGCACTAGGGCCCATTAGGGTTCTGGTCAAAAGTAGTGCACTCTGTCATGGAATAGGGTGCCATTTGTGATGCCGCCTGGGACGTCAGACTACACTAGAGGCAGCTGGCGATCAGCATGATTAATGTGACATCTGAGTGGCGTGAAGGGAGAGTGGAGCATGGTGGCTCTACAGGAACACAGCTCTCACACTGCTGTGTGCACTATGCCCACCAAAGACTACCAGGTCTGGTACACTCATGTGTCCCAAATGGCACCCTATTCTAAACAGGTAATTTTTCACTGTTTCTCTGGGATCAATAGGTCCTATAAACATCAAGGCCAACCCCTATTGGGCTTGAGTCCCCCTTCTGGTTATTTGTTTTAGTTTATTAATTTGAGCGTGTAGTTTGAAATTCTGAGCTGATTTAGGATCCTGTTGGTTGCCCTGATACACAGGTGGAAATGATTTGACACATGAGATTAACATTTTATCATAGTTCTGGTACTCAATGAGCCTCCTATTAGACTCCTATTAGACTCCTACTAGACTCTAGACTCCTACTAGACTCCTATTAGACTCCTACTAGACTCCTATTAGACTCCTATTAGACTCCTACTAGACTCCTACCAGACTCCTATTAGACTGTCCTGAGCCATCTTGGGACATCTGAGTTTCTGTCTCGCTGTCCTGCCTGTTGAGATGGATAGCTGTCCTCCTAGGACTGGGTACATTGTAAAAGTAACACACTCAACAACACTTCAGATATACTGTATTGGCATTTCTGTGCAGCGAAAAGCTACTCTTCAAGATTAGCAAAGGACTGCCAGACTCTGTGAATAAAAGTCCCGCAGTTCTAGCACCCTTGCAGAATTGAACATGAATCCAGATAATGAAAGTAGTGAAAGGTCAATTAGGAAAAAGAAAAGAATGAATAGGCTACATTTGCTCTGATCCCTTTGAACATATTCCTCAGCCCTTTTGTAAAGGATAGCTCTGACACAGGTCTGTATATTTGAGATTTTATGGCGGTATGTATTGTGATAGATGATGCCACTGACAGAGAGGTGCTTGGACAGCACACAGAAGGGGAAATCATCTGAAGTAACCGGCTTTCATTTATTTATAACTTACAGCATTAGCTAAGTTATTAACAGTTTGAAATACCTTCATCAAATCAGAGTTTGATGGTTTTTCCCAAGTATGAATTAGCTAAGTTTGATATGGTGTTGTGTATAGCTGGAGCTGTTTCCATGAAGAGTATGCTGACAGTGGTGTGGTCCTGTTCTGTCTGGGAGAGTATGGGAAGGGCTTCTCCAAACACCGGGTTACTCAACTTAGCCACCCTCCACACATGTGCGCAGGCACACACACACACACACACACACACACACACACACACACACACACACACACACACACACACACACACACACACTCATCAATACTTGGATGAAGAGACTATTTCACAGGTACAGCTCTTTTTAACTGCAAACCCTCAATCTGTCAGCCACCTCTCAATAAGCTAATAGTTCTAATGTGTGAAAATTGATTTCTCGGGACCTGCTACCTCCTCCTTGCTCAACCCTTTTTCATTCACTTTCCTCTTTCACTCAGCTTTAAAAGGATTTATAGCCTTGTTGTTATTGATAAGCGGAAATGAATTTTACTCAATAATAAAACCTTTGGTTTGTGTAAAGTTTGGGGTCCATGGAAAGTGTATTTGCTGAATAGTGATTTTCATTCAACAGGCCTTGGCACATACATTTGAGGTGGAAATAAAGATATACTGTACAGCCTTTGAGTTTAGTAGACAGTGCTACTCTCAGCACAAAGCCTCATCATTTTTGCTGAAGCTTTGAGCTTAATGCTGCTTTCGTGGTCAGCCCAAATGTCTTAACAGTACTGATCCCTGGCAGCCATATCCTGAGTAAACTTCTGTTGTGGTGTTTAGCAAAAAATAAGATGTAGTTGGATAGTAACCTCCCGGTAAATGGAAACCTCTTAGTATACTTGATTAATAACAAAAGAGCAGCAGCTGTGGCAAGATGTACGTGGTTGTTGTTGACAACCCCTGGGGATTTAACCTAAAACTCAGCTGGTAATTTGCTGCCTTACTCTTTAGGTCAACTATACAATGAGGCTTAGTCTGTTTATTGATGTCTCTCTTCCTTCCTGTGTGTGGGGGAAGTGGATAAAAAATTTTTAAGCATTTAACAGAAATAGGTGAATTTGTTAGAGGGACTTCGTTACAAAAAATATAGAATACACAATCCTCAAAGGCTGCCCTCAGCATTTGTCCTCCCAACCTCCTCTTGACGAGATTGGCCACTCGAAAAGAAAATATGCCCAAATCCCTTAATTAGGCCAGATATTTTAATTAGGAGTAGGTTAGATAGGCGGAATACATACTGTATGTTTTTTCTTTTTTCCTTGTTTGCATTACCTCTGAATGAAAGAGGCCTCCTCTCCCCCCTCCTTAATCCCCTTTCCCTAACATTCTCAGAGCTTGACATTCTCTTGCGATTTCTACATCATGTTGATCCTTCTCTGAAACAGACGACCCTCGAGTTACTGCTTTTCACCTTTCCCTCGTGTCTATTGTTGAAACAGGCACACAGGGTTAAGCAGGAAGTAAAAGGCTAGCCTATGTCTTCCTTCCTGTGCTCTCTCTCTCTCTCTCTCTCTCTGCCCTATAACCATACTCCTTTCATGGCAATGGTGGCTCTGCTTTTTAATAACAAGCATCTAGAATTTGGCAATAGAAGTCAATGACTTAGACCAACACTTCTACAAGAACTGCTGCTTTCAGGATGCACCCACAGATGTTGAGTGACCACCGTCATTAAGAACAATGTTCCACTAAACAAGTCAGGTGCTCTATTATGCCAACAGACTGTAGGGGGATCTTGCTTTTTGTATTTTAACTTTGCACTCCTACTAATCGGAGGATCATTGCCCATGCTTCACTTGAGAGCTGAATGTTCATAAGTGTTTACCGAGCAAATATGACCCCATTGGCCCCACATGGGTATTTCGTGGGCAAGGTGGGCACACACCAAGCCCACACCAAGCCCACATCAGCCTCACACAGGCTAGCCCACAACAAGCCCAACACAGGTTAGCCCACACTAAGCCTAACACAGGCTAACCCACACTAACCCCAGGCTAGCTCACACCAAGCCAAGGCTAGCTCACACCAAGCCCAGGCTAGCTCACACCAAGCCCAGGCTAGCTCACACCAAGCCCAGGCTAGTTCACACCAAGCCCAGGCTAGCTCACACCAAGCCCAGGCTAGCTCACACCAAGCCCAGGCTAGCTCACACCAACCCCAGGCTAGCTCACACCAAGACCAGGCTAGTTCACAACAAGCCCAGGCTAGCTCACACCAAGCCCAGGCTAGCTCACACCAAGCCCAGGCTAGCTCACACCAACCCCAGGTTAGCTCACACCAACCCCAGGCTAGCTCACACCAACCCCAGGCTAGCTCACACCAACCCCAGGCTAGCTCACACCAAGCCCAGGCTAGCTCACACCAAGCCCAGGCTAGCTCACACCAAGCCCAGGCTAGCTCACACCAACCCCAGGCTAGCTCGCACCAAGCCCAGGCTAGCTCACACCAAGCCCAGGCTAGCTCACACCAACCCCAGGCTAGCTCACACCAAGCCCAGGCTAGCTCACACCAAGCCCAGACTAGCTCACACCAACCCCAGGCTAGCCCACAACAAGCCCAGCTAGAGAATTCTATCAACCAGGAAATGGCTGACTGATTTCTGCATATTGCACCATTAAGCTATACAAATAATAAAAGTCTTATTTTCAGACACACACTCTCAGACTCTTCTCATACTCACACTGCCCTACAGGGTAATGGAAACCCTATGAGGTCCAGGGGACTGACTCTCCACTCAAAAGCAGTCATTCAAAATGTCAACCAGCTTGTCAGATTCTTTACACCAAAGACACAACCGTTAGCAGCCTTGCACCCCTGCAATATGTGTGTGAGTCACAGCAGCTGAAATCAAATAAACAGATCACGTTCCTCTTCCTCTTATCATGTGTCTTATACCCAGACATTATATTGGACTGACTTGTTACGCAAGACTAAAAGGGGCAATCTGTGGTTGTTACATCAATTTTTGTACTTTAAATAATGATACTCATTGACTCTTGAATATTATAACTTATAAATGCCACAAGCTTAGTTTAACTGTCTTAATTAACCCATCAAAACCTCAAATATAAGCTTGTTTTAATTCAATGTTTGTAAACAATAAAATGATAAACAACCACTGTATATGGAAAATATGGATCAATATCTGTCTGTATGACTTTGAAAGTGTTTACATTTCTCCAGCCCCATCCCTCAGTTGTTTACCAAATCAGTGGAGGTGACAGCTTTGCTATTGTTTTAACTGCAGGTTGCCCCTTTAACTAGTGGTTATGTACTTATACACTGAGTATACGAGCATTAGGAACAACTTCAACAACTGGCACCTACTACCATACCCCGTTCAAAGGAACTGAAATATTTTGTCTTGCCCATTCGCCCTCTGAATGGCACACATACACAATCAATGTCTCAATTTTCTTAAAGCTTACAAATCCTTCTTTAACCTGTATCCCCCCTTTTATCTACACTGATTTAAGTGGATTTAACAAGTGTCATCAATAAGGAATCCTAGCTTTTACCTGGATTCACCTGGTCAGACTGTGTCATGGAAAGAGCAGGTGTTTTTAATGTTTTGTATACTCAGTGTACATGTGAAGTACTAACATAGAATATCAAATAGGCTTCTCAATATAAGGCTATTAGCAAGCACACCAAGATAAGTGTTATACCTAAAGATGTTTTAGTCAACATCTCAAACCCAATGCATATTTAGTGGTACTTTCATATATTGCTAAATTAAATTGTATTGCATTTGCAATAAGGCTGGATTCCTTCTTCGCCTTCACAAGGATATCTAAAGCTTTGGGAAAATGCAAGGAATGTCTAGCATCTCCATGTGAATGTACTGGACCATCCCACTGGCCTCCTTACACCCCATCCTAGAGCAGGTTATCTCCTGTCCATGCCCCTTAGATCAGAATGATCACTTTGTTATGTGCTGTTTAAATGACCCTACAGAAAAACAGTCCTGCGTGCCCTTCACACCAACACACACACATACAATTGCTGCAAAATGAAAGTGCTCCAATCTCATGCCCCACACACAATGAGTCAATGCCCACACAAGATCCTGAGTGCCACACCAGTTTAAAACCAAGGATAACAGCTGTTTCTGTATCGGTATCCTTCAATGCAGAGTTTGGCGATTAAATGCTGAGATTCAAGTTACCTTGGTCTTGCTTTGATTCTGGAGAGTGCCTTACAAATTCAATGGCATAGATGTATAAGAAGAACATAACACCTTACTGTCTAAACCCAATGTATATTTTTCCATCCATCACCACTTTAGAATAATTTAGGCTTAAACAGTTATGGAATCTACTGAATGCTATTTTCATGGTTTAGCTTGGATGCTTTGTTTATATGTAGGGCATTTCATTTGAATTGATTTCTGGAAGAAAAAAAACTGGAAAAAATCTCCAAACACTTTTAAAAAAAAGGTCATTCTTTTTTTACCTCATTTTTTTTCTCACACTGTCTCAGGCACCTCTCCAGAATATCCCATATGTGTTCAATTGTTTTGACATCTGGTGACTGAGACGGCCATGGCATATGGTTAACATCGTTTTCATGCTCATCAAATCATTCAGTGACCACTCGTGCCCTGTGGATGGGGGCATTGTCATCCTATGGGGCATAGCCATGGTAGGCAAAATAATGGCTTGCCCAGAATTTATATACATTACCCTAAGCACGATGGGATGTCAATTGCTTCATTAACGCAGGAACCACACCTGTGTGGAAGCACAGGCTTTCAATATACTTTGTATCCCTCATTTACTCAAGTGTTTCCGTTATTTTGGCAGTTACCTGTAAATTGTTAGCGGTAAACGCCATGAAGACCAATGAATACACTATGACTGATTTAGTGTTTACCAATAGTGTTTATGAGGTCACTGTGGCTGTGAAATATTGACTTAAGTGCTTGGATAAGACATCCCTAATAGAGGATAGTTAGGAAATGAGCTCTTCAATTTAAAAAAAATGTGCTTTCCTTATCGTCAGCACAAACAGCTATAAGGAAGAAGAAACCCATGAAAGACCACCCGACACTATAAACTCGTTCCAAATGGCAACCTATTCCCATATAGAGCACTACTTTTGACCAGAGCGGGCCCTGGTCAAAAGCAATGCATTATATAGGGAATAGGGTTCCATTTGAGATGCATTCTATCTGTCTTCCTGTTGATGGGCCTGACAATATTCTTTGATTTGAATAGTGTGAATATTTATGTCCAAAGGTGTTTGTCTGTTCTTAATGTGTGCTGTCTGCAGGAAGATACAGATGACAGTTATTGCCAGGATAAGTGGCTATGGATTATAGGAAGCTTGTCTTGACAGAGGAAGCATTAAGGGCTCTTCATTATCTCATCATTCTCAGGTACACAATCAATGTGAAGAAGAGGCCCAACGAATACTGTCTGAATGAACCCAGTCCTGGTTAACAACATGGCAAATATGTTCTATCTATCTGATTAAACAAAGAGTTAACATAGAACATATCTTTAAAAAAATGTCACATATTTACATTGTGAGTATTAAAAATAGTATCATATATCTGGTCGTTCAAATTGTTGTGTAAATAAATGCATGACTTTTACAAGAAAGAAAGTTTCCCATGCCATTGTCCATAGAATTCATCACATACAATGTAAAATAGACTACCATACAGTAAATGTAAATGCAATGATGAGATAAAAGCTAATCATGACAGTGATGGTAGAACGGCGAAGGGCAACTTTGATGGGGGTGGGGGGGCCACAAAAAAACGGAACTCATCAAGGGGCCGCAGTGGCTTGTGGATCTGCGTACCCTCCTCCGCCGCCCCACTTAGTTTGTAAATTAATTTCCTGCAATTCTGCACATCTTGCCATGGGGCGGAGGAATTTTGCAATTTTACAGATAATCTCCTGCAATTCGATACATTTTGCCTTAGGGTGGAGGCAAATTTTGCAGTTTTTAATATTAGAACTAATGATCAACGGACCCCACGTGTCACGACTTCCGCCGAAGTCGGCTCCTCTCCTTGTTCGGGAGGCGTTTGGCGGTCGACATCACCGGCTTTTTAGCCATCGCAGCTCCATTTTTCTTTTTGTTGTTTTTGTGAATTTTACCCCTTTTTCTCCCAAATTTCGTGGTATCCAATTGTTTAGTAGCTACTATCTTGTCTCATCGCTACAACTCCCGTACAGGCTCGGGAGAGACGAAGGTTGAAAGTCATGCGCCCTCCGATACACAACCCAACCAAGCCGCACTGCTTCTTAACACAGCGCGCATCCAACCCGGAAGCCAGCCACACCAATGTGTCGGAGGAAACACCGTACACCTGGCAACCTTGGTTACCGCCACAGGAGTCGCTGGTGCGCGATGAGTCAAGAATATCCCTACCGGCCAAGCCCTCCCTAACCCGGACGACACTGGGCCAATTGTGCGTCACACCCACGGACCTCCCGGTCACGGCCGGTTGCGACAGAGCCTGGGCACGAACCCAGAGTCTCTGGTGGCACAGCTGGCGCTGCAATACAGCGCCCTTAACCCGGGAGGCCGCAGCTCCATTTTTCATGTATCCATTTGTTTTGTCTTGTTCCCTGCACACCTGGTTTTCATTCCCCAATCAATCTACATGTATTTATTCCTCTGTTCCCCATCATGTCTTTGTGTAAGATTGTTTGTGTTACGTGTGTATTGTTGACGCACTAGACTGGCTTGTTTTTTCCGTGTTATTTTTCACAAAGATGTTTATTGTTAATCATAATTCTTGTGACTGTTTTGCGCGTTTTGCGCGTTTTGCACTTTTGCTTAAAAAAAAAAGTGTGCGCCTGTTCACAAAGCTCTGCTCTCCTGCACCTGCGCCTGCATCCCACAGACTTGCAGAACAGATTATCCTTTTAGCAGCGCATTCACCACTCAATCTAACTGCTAAAACTCCGATCTCGTGGCACAGGCCGATGGCCTGAGACATGAAACGATCTACCCTAGCTCGAAATCGGCTCATTAGAACAGTAGGCAAAACTAGAGACGCTGCTGACAGTGTTTGCGAGATGCCGGGCCGTGACTCCGGCCATGTCTACAGACATCCACCAAACAAACAAAAACGACTCTCGGAGAATGAGTGCGCAACTGGTAAATAGTCGCCTATAAATATGTCAGTCAGCTGGCTAGCTGCCGGCAGACTTATATTCCAGTAACGTTGAAGGGCTCTGGCTAGTATTACCTAGCCAGCTAACGTTAGAAGGATGAATTAAAAATATAAAGTTAAACAGAGCCTACCTCAGCAGGAGCAAAAAATAGGCTACAAAGTTTTCATAATAACTTTAATTTTCAGAGACTATGCTGAGACCGACAGTGATGTGGCGCTCAGTGTTGAGGCTGAGGCAGACTGCAATGCATGCAGAGGAGACAGAGAAAGAGAGGAAGCAAGCAGAGAGAGAGGTAAGAACAGTGGTTCCCAAGCTTGGGGTCGGGCCCCATGTGGGGTCCACAGAGAAAATCTGTACTAATCTTATCAAACAAGTTAGGAACTTTAAAACATAATATATGTTTCAATATGAACATCTGGACATGGCATATCTTTCTTACAGGCCTACATTAAATTGCAATCAATAGGCAAATAAAAATGTCATACGTTTTAATTTATATTGGTGGTTGTTCATCTTATCCATTACCCACCTTGTTTTTACCACTGCATCACTGATATTAGTACAGAGTCAGTAACATTCTATTAATGAGTGTGTATGTGATAATACGATCATCTGTGTGCTCCATTGATGTCTGTTTGTGCGGAGCTTGATTAGTAATGCCTAGGAATACAAATGTGAACGCTATGTCATTTGAGAAAAGAGATATCTATGTATAGAGTTGATGACTTTTATGCATTTCATCATTACAACTGACTGAACAGTCTCTGATGCTACATGTCAGTGGGAGTCATTACTCATATTTCCCCTCTTTCAGGAGTATAACATTACAATTGTATAGCTTACAGGCTATGTGTTTGTAGATCGACTGAGGTGAATTGGGGGGGGGGCTATATATTGGTGATTTTTGAGGTATGCTGTAGCAGACACAGTGGTGACTGGGGAATCTGAAAAAAAGGGAAAAGACAAGAGCTTGATCTTATAAAAAGAATACCTTCCTTTCTCATAGACAGCAACACATGTTGATATCACCCCCAACTCCTTCCATGGCCATGGGAACAGGTGCAAACTGGTTCACACAGATCAATATAAATGGAGTATGACTGGGACTCAGTGGGACTGGAGCCTCAAGACATTATAATATCTCCTAACATTGCCAATATGGATTAAGTGGTAGACCAACACAGCAGGAGCAGACAGTAAATAACATGGTCTGGAGCTCTGAAATCCCTCTACACTCACAAAGCTGAGTATAGGACACACCCAAATACAGTATATCAGTGGTTTATAACACTAAGACCTATACAAAATGTATTTCTCTGGAACGAGGATTATGGGAAACACAAATGGTGGTGTGTGGGTGTCAGACAGTGGATGTGACAGACTGACTGGCTGACTGGGGTGTTTCAGGTTTCAGCTGTAAGCTGACATTCTGCAGCTTTTCCAATGTAAGCAATATCTTCTCAAGGGACATAAGGGAAATACTGATGACTTAAAGTCAGATGCTGGATCCTAAACATATGATCTGTGGACGTCTTAACACCTCGGTATCTGCTCTCTCATTTCCGGCTCTCCCGACTCCCGGCCTCTATTTGTTTCTCAACGACCGACTTCTCCCCGGGGAGCAATAACGTTTTGCACAGTAAACTGCATTAGTGTAATTCCTCCTAGGAGAGTGCCAGAAAACGTCTGGCTTCAATCAGCTGTCAATAGTGGACTTCATTAATCGCACCCACTATCACCCTTTGTGAGACGAGATACAGTAGGGATGAGTAGACATAAACAGGATCAGGAAGTGCTGACTCATAGGGGTTGACCTGCTTTTGGGACACTTTACTTATACAGTACTTTCTCGACTATCGTTCCAAATAAATCCAGCACTTCTTTTTAACATGAATGGTCAACTGTAAGTACATTTGTAAAAATGCATCTTTATCACTTTTATTTGACTTTGGTATACCTAATACTGTTGCTTTCCGTTAAACAAATGTGTTGAAACTGCATGTGAGGACGTGACAGCAAAGAGATCAGACAGCAGAGCTCTGAGGAGCCTGTGATAAACTTCCATGTCACACTCACCAGTGCAGACTACCTGCTGTGCTGGGACATGGACATGAGCGACTGTCTTCATGTTGTGATGTTAAAACCTGATGTATTGCAATGATGACTGAGCTGTAGTCTTCATTATAAACTGGGTGGTTCGAGCCCTGAATGCTGATTGGCTGACAGCCATGGTATATCAGACTGCATACCATGGGTATGAAAAACATTTATTTTTACTGCTCTAATTACATTGGTAACCCGTTTATAATAGCAATAAGGCACTTCTGGGGTTTGTGATATATGATCAATATAACACGGCTAAGGGCTGTGTCCAGGCACGAAGACCTCCTTGGGCCTTATTGCTTAAATATACACTGAGTGTACCAAATATTAATATTTTTCCATGACATTGACTGACCCGGTGAATCCAGGTGAAAGCTATGATCTCTTATTGACGTCACTTGTTAAATCTACTTTAATCAGTGTAGATGAAGGGGAGAGATAGCTTAAAGAAGTAATTTTAAGCTTGAAACAACTGAGAGATGGATTGTGTATGTGTGCTATTTAGAAGGTGAATGGGCAAGACAAAAGATTTAAGTGCCTTTGAATGGGTTATGGTAATACGTGCCAGGCACACCGGTTTGTGCTCACCGGTTTGTGTCAAGAACTGCAGCGCTGCAGGGTTTTTCACGCTCAACAATTTCCCATCTGTGTCAAGAATGGTCCACCACCCAAAGGACATCCAGCCAACTTGACACAGCTGTGGCAAGCATTGGAGTCAACATGGGCCAGCATCCCTGTGGAACGACACCTTGTAGAGTCCATGCCCAGACAAATTGAGGCTGTTCTGAGGGCAAAAGGGCTGGGTGTTATATTAGGAAGGTGTTCTTAACGTTTTGTACACTGGGTATTTGGTTCAATCACTTCACTTGATCGAATGTTCGAATTGCACCCTCTACAGTAGGCTTTCGGGATTCACTGGTTTTACTGGTCAGTTGATTTAACCAATGTTTGAAGGGCTTAAACCCGAACCATCCAATGGGAAATGTGGACGGGCTTATTTTGAAGTAGGGGGAGCAATATTAGCATCACTACAGCAACATTCCGATTTTGCCTTCAAAATAAAGTCTGCGTTAAAACTCTGTATGTATAATACAAAATTAATAATTTTTACAGCTTTGCACATCGCATAATGTTAAAACTACATTACAAAATTAAAACTAAAGAGAATTACTACTTTATATAAGATAAATAATATTATAAAGTGGGGCACAATGAGAAATGTTTGGAGCTTAAGTAAATGTAAAGAAGATATTCTACAGACCCTACTGGAGTCTATATATGGTGTTATTTCTTGGGGGGCTGAGTCCTAAATACTCTGCAACACTTTCTATTTCATCCACTCCATTCACTGCAATGCAATAGACTGTAGGCCTGTAATTGACATAAAGGCAAATAGAGAAAAAACAATTCTATATGCTGATGTAAAAGTGGGGATGGGAATACTCAGTAGGATCTGTAGAATCTACATATGGTGTTATTTCATGGGGGACTGAGGTCTAAATTCCCAGCAACACTTTCTACTCCACCCATTCTATCGGTCCCAATGCAATACACTGTAGGCCTATAATTTCCATAATGGCAAAGAGAGAAAAAACTATTCTATGTGCAGAGGTAAAAGTGTGGTTGGGAGTACTCAGTACAGACTGTAGAAACCACCTTCAAATAATCTTGTGTTATCCATGATCCTAAAGTCAATGCCTATATACAGTGCCTTCAGAAAGTATTCACACCCCTTGACTTATTCCACATTTTGTTGTTTTAAAATGGATTTAATTGTCATTTTTTGTCATCAACGATCTACACAAAATGCTCTGATGTTAAACATTGTCACGTTCTGACCTTAGTTCCTTTGATTTGTCTTTGTTTTAGTATGGTCAGGGCGTGAGTTGGGTGGGTTTGTCTATGTTCCGTTTTCTATGTTGTGTTTTGCGTTTGGCCTGGTATGGTTCTCAATCAGAGGCAGGTGTGGTTAGTTGTCTCTGATTGAGAATCATACTTTGGTAGCCTTTTCCCATTTGTGTTACGTGGGTGTTTATTTTCTGTGTGGTCCACACGGAACTGTTTCGGTTGGTTATGTCACCTGGCGTTTATTGTTTTGTTTCAGTGTTCGCTTGTTTTAATAAAGAGCATGAACACGTACCACGCTACGCATTGGTCCTCCGATCCTTACTACTCCTCCTCGTCGGAGGAGGAGGAAGCCAGCCGTTACAAACATATCTTGATTAGATAAGTATTCAACTCCCGGAGTCAATACGTGTTAGAATAAGATGTGATTGCAGCTGTGAGTCTTTATGGGTAAGTCTCTAAGAACTTTCCACAACTGGATTGTGCAACATTATTATTTTCTTTTCAAAATTCTGCAAGCCCTGTCAAATTGTTTGTTGATCATTACTAGACAATCATTTTCAGGTCTTGCCATAGATTTTCAAGCAGATTTAAGTCAACTGTAACTCAGCCACTCAGGAACATTCACTGTCTTCTTGGTAAGCAACTCCAGTGTCAATTTGACCCTGTGTTTTGGATTATTGTCCTGCTGAAAGGTGAATTCATCTCTCAGTGTTTGGTGGAAAGCAGATTGAACCAGGTTTTCCTCTAGGATTTGGCCTGTGCTAAGCTCTATTCCATTAACTTTTTTTATCCTGAATAACTCCTCAGTCCTTAACAACTACAAGCATACCCATGACATGATGCAGCCACCACTATGCTTGAAAATATGGAGAGTGGTACTCAGTATTGTGTTGTATTGGATTTGCCCCAAAAATAACACTTTGTATTCAGATTTTTTTTTAATTGCTCTGTCACATTTTTTGTAGTATTACTGTAGTGCCTTGTTGAAACAGGATGCATGTTTTAGAATATTTGTATTCTGTACAGGCTTCCTTCTTTTCACTCTGATTAAGCTAGCATTGTGGAGTAACTACAATGTTGTTGATCCATCCTCAGTTTTCTCCTATCAAAGCCATTAAACTCTGTAACGGTTTTAAAGTCACCATCGTCCTCATGGTTAAATCACTGAGCGGTTTCATTCCTCTCTGGCCAGTGAGTTAGGAAGGGTGCCCGTATCTTTTTAGTGACTGATTGCACTGATACACCATCCAAAGTGTAATTAATAACTTCACCATGCTCAAAGGGAAATTAAATTATTGCTTTTTTATGTTTACCCATCTACCAATGGGTGCCCTTTGCGAGGCGTTGGAAAACCTACCTGGTCTTTGTGGTTGAATCTGGTGTTTGAAATTCAATGCTTGAGTAAGGGACCTTAAAGATAATTGTATGAGTGGGGTACAGAGATGAGGTGGTCATTCAAAAATCATGCTAAACACTATTA
Source organism: Oncorhynchus nerka (assembly GCF_034236695.1). NCBI lineage: Eukaryota > Metazoa > Chordata > Actinopteri > Salmoniformes > Salmonidae > Oncorhynchus > Oncorhynchus nerka. Next base: position 42,550,309 of record NC_088422.1, read on the forward strand.
TTGTACACAGAGTAAGTCCATGCAACTTATTATGTGACTTGTTAAGATTTTTTTTAGTCCTGAACCTATTTAGGCTTGCCAAAACAAATCGGTTGAATACTTATTGACTTAAGGCATTTCAGATTTTCATTTTTTATTAATTTGTAAAAATTCAGTTGCATTTTTTGATTTGATATGGATATCATATCGGTTCGTTGGAAATACATTGCAACTGTGTGAATGCTGACTTTTCTGTGAAATCCAGACAACTGATTACCCATTGGGCCAGGTGTTTTCTGGTTGTATAAACCTTCCTAACCAGTTTGAAAACAATGGGAAGACCATCCATAGTTGATGGCTTATCAGTAGGCAATTAAGTATGCTGGGCAACCTGTTTTTGTTTTAGAGTCAGTTTTTTAAAGTATGCTTAGCGCGAGCAGCCTGTGAGAAGGTCTCAGAGGGCTTTTTGCTTAAAACATTAACTTCTTTCCACAAAGTAATTTCCTCTCCGACAACTCATGTTAACACACTCTCGCGTGCCATTGAGAAAAAAGCGTATTCACATTGCCTTCTCACAAGAATGCTATAGAGAACATTCACACATCAACACCAAAACTGCTAATGTTTTCTGAAAGGCAGATGCTGCGGATCCGACTTGTCTGGACACCACTTCTCGGAGGTGCAGGTAAGCATACCCATGACGACCTTTTAAAATACCTACCACTTCTTTTGGAATGAATCCTCTCCAATTCGTCACGAGTCAACGTTAACACACCATTGTTTGGAGTGGCAAGCCTGAATCCTAATGGCCTCATCTGACAACACACACTTCAGTGTATCCTCGTTTATTTCGATGTCAACTTCTCCATTTGCATGTTGCTCATCTGATTACGGTTTCCTCATCTGATACACCTCTACCACAGCTTTCTGTCTCTAAGTGGTAGTATTCATTCCCAATACCTTGGGTGTCTGAGATTCGATTGGGCTTGCACTACTGACACGCCATCATATGAACTCTTGGCTACATCAAGATGAAGATCAGTAGCAGGTTCTTTATCCTCAAAGGTGTGTACATTTTGCATATTAAGTTAGCAGTCTGAGGGTCTTCTCTGAGCAGTTGACATTCCCTCATTTAAACTCTCCAAGGGCAATAGGTTTTGTACCTGCGCCTCAGTTACATTCTCTGTTTGTACCCTTTTGTTTAATTTCACCTTGTCACTAGCAATAGAATGTATAAATGTGTCACAGTCCACTTTAAGACTAAATCAAATCAAATGATATTTGTAAGTAAAATTATGGCTGTAATTTGCAATAGCTGTACTTGAACTCAACACTATTCTGAGTTGCATAGAAAAGTAACAGATTCTACATCCTTTTGACAATCTAGAGATACGCCAACACAATCAGTGATACCAATTTGTACAGATATCAAATGTATTATATATCCCTTCTTAGATCAGCTGATATCTCAAAGTGCTGTACAGAAACCCAGCCTGAAACCCCAAACAGCAAGCAATGCAGGTGCAGAAGCACGGTGGCTAGGAAAAACTCCCTAGAAAGGCCAAAACCTAGGAAGAAACCTAGAGAGGAACCAGAATATGAGGGGTGGCCAGTCCTCTTCTGGCTGTGCCGGGTGGAGATTATAACAGAACATGGCCAAGATGTTCAAATGCTCATAAATGACCAGCATGGTCCAATAATAATAAGGCAGAACAGTTGAAACTGGAGCAGCAGCACGGCCAGGTGGACTGGGGACAGCAAGGAGTCATCATGTCAGGTAGTCCTGAGGCATGGTCCTAGGGCTCAGGTCCTCCGAGAGAGAGAAAGAAAGAGAGAATTATAGAGAGCACACTTAAATTCACACAGGACACCGAATAGGACAGGAGAAGTACTCCAGATATAACAAACTGACCCTAGCCCCCCGACACATGAACTACTGCAGCATAAATACTGGAGGCTGAGACAGGAGGGGTCAGGAGACACTGTGGCCCCATCCGATGATACCCCCGGACAGGGCCAAACAGGCAGGATATAACCCCACGCACTTTGCCAAAGCACAGCCCCCACACCATTAGAGGGATATCTTCAACCACCAACTTACCATCCTGAGACAAGGCCGAGTATAACGCACAAAGATCTCCGCCACGGCACAACCCGAGGGGGGCGCCATCCCAGACAGGAAGACCATGTCAGTGACTAAACCCACTCAAGTGACGCACCCCTCCTAGGGACGACATGGAAGAGCACCAGTAAGCCAGTGCTTTGATGCTTAAGTACATTTTAAACCCAATACTTTTAGACTTTTACTAAAGTAGAATATTACTGGGTGACTTTCACTTTTACTTGAGTCATTTTCTGTTAAGGTATCTTTACCTTTACTCAAGTATGACAATTGGTTACTTTTTTCCACCACTGCCATTAGTCTTTGACTGCGTGGCACTGACTTAAGTTTGTGCTGTCATCCTCATCTCCTATCTCATTACATATGGGTGACGGGCTCAAAGGTTTGGTCAAAACAAGACTTTGAATGTTACCACTATTCTTGTCACACATATTCCAAAGATTTTTGGCACTACCTTTAGTGACAATGGGCTTTCCGATTGGCCATTGCAAAGTTTTGCCAACTTCCTTTCATTGTGCTGCTTAACCGAATGTATTGCCATTGAAATAGCATGAAAATCTAAATTTTTATTTTATATAACTTTCTGATCCTCCCCAACATCCCTGTCACCCCCATACAATTTCAGTTTCAGATTTGGTGGTTCAACAGCATTATTTAAATGTATCATCTGTGTCAAATTGTTCAGGTCTATGTATTTATCAGTAGGTCACCACAGACAACAGCGTCACTATCAGTACAGTCAACTCCTACTATAGGTCCACTCTTTACCAGTCCCTCCACCAACACCAGACATCTGCGACCAACTCCCTTATATGGCTATAATGAAATGACAACATATATAGAGGTCTACAGTGTATTGCATTGGGACCAATGGAGTGTAGGGAGTAGAAAGTGTTGCTGAGCATATAGACCTCAGTCCACCATGAAATAACACCATACTATATATAGATTCTACTGAGTACTCCCCACCACACTTTTACATCGGCACATATGTAATGCATATACATTGATTTGCATTGTGGCCAGTGTAATTTGCGGAATAAATGGCTAGCAACACTCTGTATTACTCAGAGCCCCATAAATGACACCAGATTCTACGGACCCTACTGCAGGGATCATCAACTAGATTCAACCACTGGCCGATTTCTTTCTTGAGCGGATGGGCGGGGGCCGGAACATAATTAAAAATCATTTGTACGCTATTAAATTGACCGGAAGAAGCCTAAAAATATATGTTTGACTAAAACATAATAATTTCAAACCTTGCTTACACACTGCCCTATCCCATCTGGACAAGAGGAATACCTATGTAAGAATGCTGTTCATTGTCTACAGCTCAGCATTCAACACCATAGTACCCTCCAAACTCATTAAGCTTGAGGCCCTGGGTCTCAACCCCGCCCTGTGCAACTGGGTCCTGGACTTCCTGACGGGCCACCCCCACGGGGCAAAGAAAGGAAACAACATCTCCACTTCATTGAATCTCAACACTGGGGCCCCACAAGGGTGAGTGCTCAGCCCCCTCCTGTACTCCCTGTTCACCCATGACTGCGTGGTCATGCACACCTCCAACTCGATCATCAAGTTTGCAGACGACACAACAGTAGTAAGCTTGATCACCAACAACGACAAGACAGCCTGTAGGGAGGTGAGGGCACTTGGAGTGTGGTGTCAGGAAAACAACCTCTCACTCAAGGTCAACAAAACAAAGGAGATGATCGTGGACTTCAGGAAACAGCAGAGGGAGCACCTCCCTCTCCACATCGACAAGACAGCAGTGGAAAAGGTGCAAAGTTAAGTTTCTCGGCATAAACATCACGGACAAACTGAAATGGTCCACCCACACAGACAGTGTGGTGAAGAATGCGCAACAGCGCTTCTTCAACCACAGGAGGCTGAAGAAATGTGGCTTGTCACCTAAAACCCTCACCAACTTTTACATATGCACAATTGAGAGCATCCTGTCGGGCTGTATCACCGCCTGGTATGGCAACTGCACCGAACATAACCGCAGGGCTCTCCAGAGGGTAGTGCGGTCTGCACAACGCATCACCGGGGGCAAACTGCCTGCCCTCCAGGACACCTACAGCACCCAATATCACAGGAAGGCCAAAAATATCAAGGATAATACCAAGGACAACAACCACCCGAGCCACTGCCTCTACCACCGCTACCATCCAGAAGGCGAGGTCAGTACAGGTGCATCAAAGCTGGGACCAACAGCCATTACTAACACACAGAGGCTGCTGCCTACATACAGACTTGAAATAATTGGCCACTCTAACAAATGGATCACTAGTCACTTTATTAATAGCACTTTAATAATGATGTTTACATATCTTGCATTATTCATCCCATATGTATATACTGTAATTTATACCATCTATTGCATCTTGCCTATAGCGCTCAGTCATTGCTCATCCATATATTTATATGTACATATTCTTATTCCATCCCTTTACTTAGATTTGTGTGTATTAGGTAGTTGTTGTGGAATTGTTAGGTTACTTGTTGATATTGCTGCACTGTCGGAACTAGAAGCACAAGCATTTCGCTACACTCGCAATAACATCTTCTAACCATGTGTATGTGACCAATAAAATTGGATTTGATCACGTATCTCTCTATTATGTGTGGGAATACTTGGGAACAGATTTCTTAAATTAAAATCACTTAGAGCAGATTTCCTGGTGTTTTTTTTTACAGTATTTTATGTTCAACAATCAAAACAGTTTTTTGTTGTGGTTTCCTTTTCTCAGAAGACTTGAGGGCCAAATAAAACCAAAAGCGGCCGGTTGGGGAATCCTGCCCTACTGAGTACTCCCCACCCACTTTTACATGGGCACAAATAGTAGTTATTTTATCTTGTTATTTGCATTGGGGGCATTTATTGACTTTGAAACTTTTTTAAACCCCACATTAAATGCAAATGCTACTTAAATATGAATCATTGTGGATGTTTAGACAATTATTTTTATACATCATGAATAAATACAGGTTAATAACGATTTTCTACTATTACGAAATTCCGTGACCCGGAAGCACTTTTTTTAGTGTTGCTGACGGGATGCTGTTCTCCACCATGAATAAGTCTAATCGGTTTCGGATGGGCAGTTTTAAAATATTTGATTTAATGTTGAATCAGCGAAACATTCATGAATTAACATGTCGGTTTGCTGCTGTTCTTCTTTTAACCTGCCAGTGTCTGGCAGACGATGGATACGAGATGGATGACTTTTTGAAAAGGGAGTACTCTCTTACCAAACCATACCAAGGTAGGCTATCCAAAAGCGTTGCTTGCGTTGGTTTCGCAATCAGTAACTATTGTTTTGCTTTCCAGACAATGTTCACAAACATTTACGTTTGTAGTGTACAAAAACACTATTGAGGTATTCAGCAGATAAGTATAGTAATATTGTCTGTAGGATATGGGTATTGGCAGGATAGTGTTAACTCAAGTAGCGAACAGTACAGGGTTGCCCAATCTCTGTCTTGGGGACGCCAAGGGACGCACGCTTTGTTTATTGCCATGCTAATTAAAATAATCAGCTCATCAAGATGTTATTATTTGAATCAGCTATGTAGTGTTAGAGCAAAAAACACAAGTGACACCACGTCATACAATTGCATTTGATTACACACACAACGGAAGCGGGTAGATTATTGACAGTAAAATAATAGGGTGTAGTTAACATTTTTGGAGCGTTGTGTAATCCAAAGTGGATCACCACATTAAACAACCATTTAGTATTGACATTATTGGTAGATAAGTATTTTACAAATTGGTCCCTAGTCTAAAAGGTCTTGACAAATCCATATTTATTCTCGAAGGTGAGCAAAGGTAATTTTCACATTGTTGTGATCCAATGGTGAGAACATTGGACAAAGATGTCCCTTTTTTTAAATGGCCTATATCAAGTTATACATATTGATTGATTGTGTTTGTGTAGGGTTGGGCTCCTCCAGTTCCTCTTATTGGGACCTGATGGGCAATGCCATGATCACCACTGAGCATGTGCGACTGACCCCTGACTTGCAGAGCAGACAAGGAGCAGTGTGGAGCCGCGTTGTGAGTTCAGCTCTTTCCATCCCGAAGTAAACACCAGCACACTGCTGCTTATCCTTGAACAACCTGAAACCCCTACTGCACGTAATACATCCTAGTCTATCTATAGGCCTAGCAGACATGCCACAACGTATGGCAAACGCATCACCTCATTCGTAGTGACTATACCATCAATTAGGCTTATGCTTCCTGACTACATGTACAACTCTATAGCACATAGCATTTCAATATACTACGACAGCTAACATGCCATGCCACAACCGTCTTTTCCTCATTCCCCGTACTGTCTGTGTCTGTATGCGCTCCTACTGCAGCCCTGTTTCCTGCGGGACTGGGAGCTGCAGGTGCACTTTAAGATCCACGGCCACGGGAAGAAGAACCTGAATGGAGATGGAATGGCTCTGTGGTATACCAAAGAACGCATGCAGACTGGTACTGAGCTTGCACTGTCTAACACACAAACCAGGGTTACTTCCCAAAGTGCACCCTATCCCCTATATAGTGCACAACGTTTGTCCACCGCCCATAGGGTACCATTTTGAGGGTACCATTTGGGACACACACACCAAGGTTAAAAGATAGTCTCAAGTGTTGTGGTAATATTACAAGGATCTCAGCATGGTCTTCCTAAAGTGTTGACTGCCAGGGTTTATCACCTGCAGGTCCTGTGTTTGGAAACATGAACCTCTTCACTGGCCTTGGAGTGTTTGTGGACACCTACCCCAATGAAAATAAGAACCATGAGGTATTACACTATGCTCACTCATACACACATACTCAAGGTGGACACCCCCAAAACGTATTAGTGATGGGGGTTTGTCTATTCCCAAACACTCAATCATGTATAATTGGTTTGGGTGTGCAATGTTGTGTGTTTACGCTGCGTCCTGTGTTTTCTTGCATCCCTCTTGGGCACACAGAAGAAGTACAATCCTTCAACTCAGGTAGCTACAGTAACCTATCAGCCAATCCCAGTCATCCTCTGGCTGAATTGAACAGTGCATGCTTATTTATTTCTATCCTCAACACTCCACCTATTTCATCATTGTTGACTAACTCACATCCCTATTGTGTCATGCAATATGTGATGTACGAATGCATTTAGTCACTGATTGTCTCTCAAATGGCAACATATTTTCTAAATAGGGGTCATTTCAAAAAGCCATGACACCCACCATCTCCGATTGTTCAGAAATAATTTCTGTAGTTAGAAATAGATACAATTTGCATTCCTGCAACAATTTTTGGTTAAATATAATTAGATCTCTGTGAAATTAAGATAATTGGTTTCACCCAAATTTGAGATTTTAATTTTATTTAATAGGATTCATATAATATTCAATAGATATGGTACCTAACATTTGATTTGGACAAGTTTTTTTCTAACAATGAGTAAGACATGAGGAATCCAAAGAAATTGTACAAATCCACCACTAGATGGTGCTGTTTATGCGTAATAATATTAGAATCCCTCAATGTTAAAGGGATAGTTTACCCAAATTACAGTCATCTTTTGGCTTCAGCTTTTCATTTTTTATTAATTTACAAATTAATAATTCCACTGACATTATGGGGTATAGTGTGTGCATACACACAATAACCCATAATGTCAAAATGGAGTTATGTTTTTAGAAATGTTTACACACAATCTACTATAAACATGTTGTTTGGGTCGGATTGGCGTGGGGGGGTTCATGGATGGCTTTTGACCATTTTCTGGATTCCTCATGTGAGTGATTCCTCACTCATTGTGAGAAAAAAAGTTTGGTCCAAGTCAGATGTTAGGTACTATATTTATTGAATATTATATGACTCCTATTAATTAAATTGGCCACTTTGGGTTCAATCAATTATCTTAATTTCTCAGAGACCAACTTAATCAACAAAATGTTTCAGGAATGTTAATATTTGTCTCTAACTGGAACAATTTCGGAACAATCAGAGATGGTGCTTGTCAATCCTCTTGCTTGTGCTTTTTGAGGTGGAATGACTCATAGTGAACTTCTTTTGACAAAAGTAGTGCACTCCATAGTAAATAGGGTGCCATTTCAGATGCAACCACTGTGTTTTAAAGGGATAGTTAGCATTGGCTCACGAAACAACCCCTTAACTTCCTTCATACATAAAAATGGTATCCATGAGTTCATCTGACTCTGGATAAGTAATCTCGCAGTATCCAGTCTCTCGCAGTATCCCCCTGGTCACTGATTGACATTATCAGCTGGCTTATCACAACTTCCTCCGTCTCTGTAGAGGGTCTTTCCATACGTTTCTGGGATGGTGGGGAACGGGACTCTTGCTTATGAGCACGATCGTGATGGCCAGTCCACAGAGCTTGGCGGGTGCACAGCCCTGGTGCGCAACATCCCCCATGACACCTTCCTCCTCATCAGATACACCAAAAACCGACTGACGGTGAGAGAAACGCACAAAGCACCATGTTCAATAAAGTGTTCACTAACATTACATATTTATTGACCTATGTTTGACCTCCTGACCTACAGATACAGATAGACGTTGACGGTAAACAAGAGTGGCAGGACTGTCTGGACCTTCCAGGGGTACGTCTACCTCGGGGCTACTTCTTTGGAGCCTCCTCTGTTACTGGAGACCTGTCAGGTACTGGGCCTCTATGAACATCTCAGAACAACACTGTTTTTGTGGTTCACCATTTGCATTCTTCTCACTGGTTTTTGAAATCTGTTCATGGCAATCGGATCTTTAATTTCTGAATGGAGATTGGAGGAGAGCCTGTGGTCGAGCGGTAACGCTGGAGACCTGGGTTTTATCCCCAAGTCCACCCTTCCTCTGTGCTTCCACTTTCCTGTCTCCCTCTATGTTTCCAGCTGTCTGAATAAAGTGTGAAATGTTAAATGTTGGATTGTATTGATTTATGTGTGGCAGATAGCCTAGCGGTTAAGGGCGTTGGGCCAGTAACTGAAAGGTTGCTGGTTCTAATCCCTGTGCCAACTAGGTGAAAAATCTGTCGATGTGCCCTTTAGCAAGGCAATTAACCCTAATTGCTCCTGTAAGTCACTCTGGCTAAGAGTGTCTGCTAAATGACTAAAATGTCAAATGTATTTCTTCCTTCCTTTCATTTCCCAGACAACCATGATCTCATCTCTATGAAGCTGTACCAGCTGACTGTGGAGCGTACTCCGGAGGAAGAGGAGGAGGAAGAGCTCATCCCCAGTGTTGATAACTTTGAGCACTTGAACAAAGGTAAGATGATACAAGCGTTTGATTTTGTTTCAGAAAAGGTGTGATAATTGGTTTTGTCCGTCTAGTTTCAATTGAACTGCAGCATGAGGTCATTTTTCTTTCTTCATGGTTGTTTGTCTCTCATTACAGTGGAGGTGCAAGAAGAGGGGATGAGTGGAGTCCAGCTCTTCTTCACCATAGTCTTCTCTGTCATTGGTATCTTTGTACTGGGGGTGGTGGCAGTGGTCATGTATGGGCGCTGGAAGGAGAACAGCCGCAAACGCTTCTACTGAGGGAGAGCTGGGTAGTCTACGGCTCCATCCCAAATGGCACCCTATTCTCTTTATAGTGTACTACTTTTGACTAGGGGTCTAGTCAAAAGGTGTGCTCTCTGTAGGGAATAGGATGCCATTTGGGATGTCGTCTGAGGGATGCTGTATGTGAAGGAGGACAAATGAGGATGTAGATTTTTAAACATACAACAAACATGCTGTCTTGCCATACATAGCTTTACTACATAACAATTCCCTTACCTCAATAATACTTCAACTGCGACAAATGAACCGTTCTCGGACCATCTCGGCCCAAATAAATCAAATGTGACCCCTTTTTTTTTTTTTTTTTTTTTACTTTTTTTTTAATACTGTGAGATTAATCTTTTTTTAATCTTTTGTTTCACCTTAGTGTTTAACGTAGGAGGCCATGACCTGTGAATTGCTGACACTGTCATCAGCAGACTGCACTCACTTATATGCAGTGTGCATGATGGCTTCCAGCCTTTCTGTCATGTTCTGCCGTTGAGACTTCCGAATTGTTTGCACTGACATGAAATGCCTGTGAGAAGACTTATATTGAGCTGCCATAATAACTAAGTAATGAGAGAGAGACTTGTTCTCAACAAAAGTACCTAGCTCGGGCCAGTTTAAGACCAGGGCCTTCAAGATCGTAATGAATCAAATTATATTGCTGGGGGAACTGATCTGAGTTCAGCAGTCCTACTCTGAGATGTTTTCTTGAATATGGGTCCAGGTATCGCAATGTACATGCTAATCCTCTAGTTCTATATTTTGGTTCATGAGCTAACATTTGGCTCTTGGTACTGTATTTCTGTGCTGTAACTACCATTTACCTACAGTTGAAGTCGGAAGTTGACATACACTTAGGTTGAAGTCATTAAAACTAATTTTTTAACCACTAGTTTTGGCAAGTTCGTTAGGACATCTACTTTGTGCATGACACAAGTCATTTTTCCTACAATTGTTTACAGACAGATTATTTCACTTATAATTCACTGTATCACAATTCCAGTGGGTCAGAAGTTTACATACACTAAGTTGACTGTGCATTTAAACAGCTTGGAAAATTCCAGAAAATTATGTCATGGCTTTAGAAGCTTCTGATAAGCTAATTGACATAATTTGAGTCAATTGGAGGTGTACCTGTGGATGTATTTCAAGGCCTACCTTCAAACTCTGTGCCTCTTTGCTTGACATGGGAAAATCCAAAGAAATCAGCCAAGACCTCAGAAAAACAATTGTAGACCTCCATATGTCTGGTTCATCCTTGGGAGCAATTTCCAAATGCATGAAGGTAACATGTTCATCTGTACAAACAATAGTACAAAGTATAAACACCATGGGACCACGCAGCCGTCATACCGCTCAGGAAGGAGACGCGTTGTGTCTCCTAGAGATAAACGTACTTTGGTGCAAAAAGTACAAATCAATCCCAGAACAATAGCAAAGGGCTTTGTGAAGATGCTGCAGGAAACGGGTACATAAGTATGTATATCCACAGTAAAACGAGTCCTATATCGACATAACCTGAAAGGCCGCTCAGCAAGGAAGAAGCCACTGCTCAAAAACCGCCATAAAAAGCCAGACTGATTTTTCAACTGCACATGGAGAAATGTCCTCTGGTCTGATAAAACAAAAATGGAACAGTTTGGCCTTAATGACAGTTTTGTTTGGAGGAAAAGGGGATGCATGCAAGCCGAAGCACACCATCGCAACCGTGAAGCACGGGGGTGGCAGCATCATGTTGTGGGGGTACTTGGCTGCAGGATGGACCGGTGCATGTCACAAAATAGATGGCATCACAAGGATGGAAAACAATGTGGCTATATTGAAGCAACATCTCAAGACATCAGTCAGGAAGTTAAAGCTTGGTCGCAAATGGGTCTTCCAAATGGACAATGACCTCAAGCATACTTCCAAAGTTATGGCTTAAGGACAACAAAGTCAAGGTATTGGAGTGGCCATCGCAAAGCCCTGACCTCAATCCCATAGACAATTTGTTGTCAGAAAAAGCATGTGCGAGCAAGGAGGCCTACAAACCTGACTCAGTTACACCAGCTGTGTCAGGAGGAATGGGCCAAAATTCACCCAATCTATTGCGGGAAGCTTGTGGAAGGCTACCTAAAACGTTTGACCTAAGTTAAACAATTTTAAATGCAATGCTACCAAACACTAATTGAGTGTATGTAAACCCACTGGGAATGTGATGAAAGAAATAAAAGCTGAAATAAATCATTCTCTCTACTATTAATCTGACATTTCACATTCTTAAAATAAAGTGGTGATCCTAACTGACCTAAGACAGGGACTTTTTACAAAGATTAAATGTCAGGAGTTTTGAAAAACTGAGTTTAAATGTATTTGGCTAAGGTGTATGTAAACTTCTGACTTCAACTGTATCATACTGTACGGGTTATTGGATTGTTTTCTCTGAAACGCTCTACCCTCTTTTGTAGGTTGTAAGTTGTTAACCTGTTGTCCACCAGCTATCATCTCAAGCACAGATATCAAAACCGATCATCTCACCTGTGGCATATATAGATATATCTCAAAAATATAAATGCAACTATTTTACTGAGGTACAGTTCATATAAGACATCAGTCAATTGAAATATAATCATTAGGCCCAAATCTACAGATTTCACATGACTGCGCAGGACCAGCCAATCAGAATGTGTTTTTTTCCCCATAAAAGGGCTTTATTGCAGACAGAAATACTCCTTTGTTTCATCAACTGTCCGGGTGGCTGGTCTCAAACGATCCTGCAGGTGAAGACGGTGGAGGTCCTGGGCTGGTGTGATTACATGTGGTCTGCGGTTATGAGTCCGATTGGACATACTGCCAAATTCTCTCAAATGATGTTGGAGGCGGCTTATGGTAGAGAATTGAACATTAAATTCTTTGGTAACAGCTCTGGTGGACATTCATGTGGTCAGCATGCCAAATTCATGCTCCCTCAACTTGAGACATCTGCCATTGTGATGTGTGACAAAACTGCATATTTTAGAGTGGCCTTTTTATTGTCCTCAGCACAAGGTGCTATGTAATGACGTGCCACACCTGTCAGGTGGATGAATTATCTTGGAAAAGGAGAAATGCTCACTAACAGGGATGTAAACAAATTTGTGCACAAAATTTAAGAAGCTTTTTGTGCATATGGAATATTTCTGGGATCTTTTATTTCAGCTCATGAAACAACACTTTACATGTTGCGTTTTATATTTTTGTTCAGTATATTTATTCTAATTAATCATGTCAACCTATATTTACCTTTATGATTGATCAAATGTCTCTTGTTCACCTGTGAAAGTTTGTTGGTTGTTTTCTATGTTGACAATGTTTTTAAAACATATTATTGTTATGAAAAACTGTACATTGTCCATCCACGGTGTCATTGAGCCTCGTGGCTAAACTTTAATTCCAAAATAAGATAAAGTAGCCTAAACGGTTGGTTTGTAATCAGTTACATTACCAATCCTCTCCAGGCACTTATTTTCTGGTGCCTTACCTGGGTCGTATTCATTAATGCAAACCGTAGTAAAACTGTTTTGCAATGGAAACCGCTTAGAGCATTTGGGTTAACATTGCAAAAAGTTTTGCTACGTTATACACAAATGAATGTCAGTCTCTAAAAGGTTAAAGGTCGTACGTGAGAGTCCAGGGCCGGCCCTGGGCATAAGCGACGTAGGTGGTCGCCGGCTGCTAGGGGGTCCCCCGACCCAATCATTAAAATGGTGTATTTTTATTTTAAGGTCTCAACTTACTGTTGAACGCAATATCGAAATTTGGTTGTGCATCGGTAGGTTTTACTCGTGTCATTCAATTAATTAGCCCATGGCAGCAAAAAAAAAATATTGGTAAATTAATCTGTCCAGCTATCTATGTCTGAATTACTGACCGGGAACAAAGGGCAGGGGCCTCATTTAACAACCATGCGTACATTTCTTACTAAATTCTGGCATTTGTGGAAGTCTAGGATTTGCATATGCAACAAATTTGTTGGGGTTTATCACACTGTCACAGGCAACATACTGTGCACGTTGTTTTTATAAATCAGAGCCATACTATGTTTGTTTGCGTGCTACAACCCCACCTGGAAAATGTCCTCCTGGAACAAGAGTTTCTAAAAAAAAAGCACAATGGCAAATTTGATCACATTTCTGTAGAGGCGTGGGCAGAATGTTTTAATATTTTTCAGGAAAAAAAATGCATGCCGCCTATAGCAAGTGCCAAACACTGGATATACCCTCCTTTTGCATAAAATAAACATATTAGACATCATGGTGATATGTGATCTGCTTATTAACTGCATCTGTTTTATCATTAGGCCTGCTTTTTAATGTTTTTATTAGCCTACCATTGTTATAATTCCCATGCATCAAATACCTCCATTTTCCCCAAAATAGCAATATTTGCTCGCAATACAGTTGATCAACCACTAGTTGTGTGTGTGGTTTGAGATTTGTGTGAATATAGGCCCACTTTCCTGTCATGTTCAAAATGGATAAATACCTTTGCGGGAAAACTGAAGTATGCAGGTTTGGAGGCTTTTCTTTGTTGTTGTTGTGCACACACCTTGATAAATCAAGCCCCAGGGGCCCTGACCTCCAGGGAGCCCCTAGTCACTCAAATATCATATTTACATGCCATGTCATGGAAAAATGTGTGGTATTTCAGGAAATTCCTTTTAAAATGTCTAAAATGTATCTCCGCCTCATGGCAAAATGTATAGAATTGCAAAAAACTAGCTTTAAAACTGCAACGTTTTCTCTACACCCCATGGCAAATCTCCCCTAGGGCCCCCAAAAGGGTGTGAAACTCCAGCGCTGTATTTCTGTCAGTTCATGATGAAGCTCGAATAGATAGGGCCCGATGTGCTGTTTTAACCCAAAAGGTTTTCTTTAATGTTGACATCTATAGTTAATTATGTTTGGGACTGTGTGGAATGAGAGTCATTTATCGTGTCATAAAACATCTTGAAGCGACGCAAACGTGACTATTTCAATCTTTATTTTGGTGTAATGAAAATGTGAATGCTGTTTGGCTTCTGTCAAAATGTAAAATTCTTGGAAATCTACAGTTGTAAAATATTATCTTGTTGGTCTATATGAGGAGAATGTGCACTGTAGTGCTCTTGTGTCAAATCTTTTTTTTTTAATAAAAATGTCTATGACATTCTTTCTCATTTGGAAACGTCCTCCTTTGCCAAATGTCTATTTACCCCTCTTAGTGTTCTTAGACTGGTGTGACTAGGTAAAGAAGGAGGCATACTCCGGTTATGTATGGATAAAATATATATTTTTTACGTTGGTAATTAATACTGTAAACTAAGTAATTACCTCTTTAGCCAAGGACGGGAGGTGACGATGACTGGTGTTTCTGTTAACAGTAGATAATCTGGCATCCAATAGATGATCAGGTGAAAGGGACTCCTTCCAGTCCACTCAAACTCTGTAAATGTATAGAAAAGGCAGGTCCTTGCCATCTACAGTATTTGCATACAGTCTATTCATTATTCACTGTTCTGGCATTTACTTGTTGTAACTTAAAACATTTTGACGCTGTGTATAGTGGGGCGGGCTCTCCTGTCTGTCAGGTAGTACACTTAGGTGTCAGTCTGCTCACCGCATTGTTCCCATTTTGACTCTTTTCTTTCACTCTTATGCCACCAGGCTCCAGCCCTTACCTTTCAACACCCAGAAGGTTCAGTGTCACACCAATGGTACACAGGTATTATATCTGCTGTTTTAACTGAGGGAACATTGTGGATTACTTTTGATCATTTTGTTTGTAAGGTACTGTGTCCTCTTCGTTGATTTAAAAAAAAATATATATATAGAGAGATATTTACTGTAGAATTTACTGAGATGTTTAAAAGTTATGTTATTTAAAACCAGCACAATTACTTAGATTTGAAGTAGATGAAAAATATCTTATTGTACAAAGTATATCTGGACTTTAAAAGAACTGCAACAAGCTCTGAAAATGTGTAATTGTTAGTCATTGCTCTGTAATGGTAAATCCTGCAATGAATAGGAAGTCTCGATGGCAATTTAAATGTTAAATGAAATAGAAAATGTGCTTGGAACAATACTTTGCATAGGAGTGGGGCTATAACATGTTTGGATAGGTCAGGCACCGTGCTCATTGTTGTCATACCAAACAGTGCTGTCTTGTCAACACTTCAACCATCAGACATGAGGAGTAGTCATGGTCACTTGAATCAACTGCTTTTCTACTCTAAAGCGGGATTAGACATTTTGTATCCTGTTTCATTTATTTGCACCGAAGAAAATAAGTGATAAACAACAATAATATAGATAAAACATTTTTTTAAAGGCATGCAGGTGTGGTTGGAAGCCCACGGGATTATATAAAAACCACACTACAAAAAAAACAAAATACAATACATATGAACAAAAATGTAAAAAAGCTTTAAAACAGATACCAAAACCCACTAATCATAAATGTACAAATGAACCGATCAGCAATCACAAAAAAAGTATGTTTTGTTTAAATGTGTGTGAGAGAGTTGGGCTATATGGAGGAGATTACTGAGTAGTTTGGTTCATCAGGCTGACCCCCAGTGTTCGGTTGTTATTGAGGGATGATGAGGTTTTGGCAATGTGAAGATAAGAATTCCAGAGTATGGTACCTATGTATCTGATAGAGAATTGACTATGTGAGGTGCGGCAGTGTGGAGGATGAAGGTTATCACAAGACTGTGTTATATAGATGGATTTCAAAATAAACTTGGAAGAATCCTTTGAGTGGTTTAGGTCAACTGTCTGGGAGGTATGAGTATTTGTCTTTTAAAATTCATAATTGGCGTACATTAATGTCATCAAGTTATTGAGAGAGCTAAGGACCCTGGGACTGAACATCTCCCTCTGCAACTGCATCCTGGACTTCCTGACGGGCCGCCCCCCCCAGGTGGTAAGGGTAGGCAACAACACATCTGCCACGCTAACCCTTAACACTGGGGCCCCTCAGGGGCGTGTGCTTAGTCCCCTCCTGTAGTCCCTATTCACCCATGACTGCGTGGCCAAGCACGACTCCAACACCATCATTAGGTTTGCTGACGACACAACAGTAGGCCGGATCACCAACAACGATGAAACAGCCTATAGGGGGGAGGTCAGAGACCAGGCAAAGTGGTCCCAGGACAACAACCTGCACCATCGAGAGCATCCTAACCAGCTGCATCACCGCCTGGTATGGCAACTGCTCGGCATCTGACCGTAAAGGCACTACAGAGGCTAGTGCGTACGGCCCAGTACATCACTGGGGCCAAGCTTTCTGACATCCAGGACATATATACTAGGCGGTGTCCGAGGAAAGCCCAGTCGCCCAAGTCATAGACTGTTCTCTCTGCTACCGCACGGCAAGCGGTACCAGAGCACCAAGTCTAGGACCAAAAGGCTTCTTAACAGTTCTACCCCCAAGCCATAAGACTTCTGAACAACTAATCAAATGGCCACCTGGACTATTTACATTAACCCCCCTCCCCCCTTTGTTGTTACACTGCTTCTACTCTCTGTTTATTATCTATGCATAGTCACTTTACAAATTACTTCGACTAACCTGTACATTGACTCGGTACCGGTACCCCCTGTATATAGCCTTGTTATTGTTATGTACATTTATTGTGTTACATTTTGATTGATTAGATATTTTACTTTAGTAAATATTTGATTAACTTTCTTTCTTGTGCTGCATTGTTGGTTAAGGGCTTGTAAGTAAGCGTTTCACAGTACGCCTGTACATGTGACAAATATGACTTGATTTACATAGACAAGATATTGAGTATCTTCAACAAAGGCTGCAGATGGAGATAAGTAATTAGAGGTGGCTAGTTTTGCAAATGTATTTTGTATGAGTACTTTGTAGGTAGGAGTTATATGTACTGGCCCAGACAATATTACAGTAAATGAGATATGGGTAAATTAAGCTGTAGTATAGAGTTAGGAAGCGAGCCTTATCTACCAAACCACTAATCTTTCTGATGATACCAACAGATTATCACTTTGCTGCAGAATTTTTTAATATGATCTTTCCAGGATATTTTTTTATCAATTAGAACTCCAAAGAATCTAGTGTTCCATTTCATTCCCATCAGCTGAGATTCTGGCTCTCTTTTTACATAGATGCACAGCCGTTTGCATAAACAAATTGTTCTCTATCATAAACATAACGATATAACCAATTATATGTATATTAATGAAAACGATAATAATGCAATTTAGAAAGTAATATTTCATGATCAATCCTGTCAAACGCTTTGGATACATTTAAAAAGTTGCCAAGAATGTATCTGATTCAGAGGGGTTGGGTTAAATGTGGAAGACACATTTTCAGTTGAATGCATTCAGTTGTACAACTGACTAGGTATCCCCCTTTCCTTTTCCTTTCATTGCTGTTAAGGGCTGTAAATATTTTATCCACAAGTTGCAAAAGAGCCATATCTGTGGAGTAGTTTTTGCACAACTTTATTGGTGCTCATATAGAATGCTGTTGATTTAAATGTTTCAACATTCTCTTATACACCATGTTTTTCTATGATTTTAGAAAAACGTGGTAGTACAGATATTGGGCGATAATTTGTCAGAGATCTTGGATCCCCAGATTTATAAACCTTTGGCAATTTTTAAATCTGTAGGAACAGTACCAGTTTGCATAGATTTGGTGAAGGTATACGTTAGAGGCTCAGTGATCGAGGAAGACACTGATTTCACCAAAGAGGCACCAATCTCATCATGACTTGCAGCTGATATCTTTAAGTTACCAATTACCTTTACACCTCCATTACCTCAGGAGGATCAAATTGAAGCAGAGAAGGGAAATGTAATCCAAGGGATTTCCATCAATTTTCAATTTACTTTGATGGAGGAACCCACATTCACAAAAAGGTTATTAAATTCACATGAAATAACATCAGGATCACTGTAGGTCTTATTTCCAACAATACATTGAGATGGGATAGTTGTAGATGCCTTTTCCTTGTTCAACAGTTAATTAATGATTTTCCAAGTAGAATTTATATTATTTAAGGATACTTGGAATTTGTTAGTAAAATATATTTTTGGGATATCTGAAGTAGGTGAGTAAATTTGTCATTATACTTTTAGTAATTTGCAGAAATCAAAGGAGAGGGATTTGTGAGAAACCTTTTCTACAATTTTTTTTTTTTTTAATGAGAATTCTTTGAGACCGGATGTAAAACCAATGTTTCCAGAACCTTTCTGCTCCTCTCTTATGTGGTTTAACTAAGCCTGAACAAATAATATAACACATATTGTGGTTAAACTCAAATATACAAATTGATTAAATAAAAATGATTTTTGATAAAAAATGTAAAAAATGTATAATCTGTGTAAACAATATCATAAATAGGACTGGTGGAGTTATGTCACACATACAGCTAACAAAAATATATGGAAATGTAAATTGAGGCAAGTGGAAGGGGGGAAAAGTAAGGAACTTGTATGTTGGCTGTGCATTAAAGACCAAAATTGGTTAATTGTGATAAATAAAAGGATATACCAGTTTCATATACGGACCAAAGAATTGACAGCTGTGCTATATAGATTGAAAAATAGTTTGATGTACCAATTCCATGGCACATGGTTTATGAACTGATATGCAAAATGACGCCAGATTCTAAATCTATAATTTTTCAATTTAAATTATTATACAACATTTTTGCAACCAAAATAATGTTATATATATGGGGGATACAACCTTCCCAGCTCTGCAGATTTTGCTGCGAAGAGACAGAGTGATTAGATTAGATTAGATTATTTATTTAGGTATTGTCCATATGTAGCTTGTTCTTGGTCACAGGTCCAGAAATGGCTGAAGAATTTCAACATTTACCCGGAGCTAACGCTGCAGATCGCAATAGTGGGTGATTTGAAAAGACATAGTCAATCGATCAATAATTTGAATAATACTTTTAGCAAAAATGTTAATCTTTAATTTATATCTGTAGAAACTATGAGAATAGAAAGGTTCGGAACTTTTGTGAAGCATCACAGCACAGTTGAAAAATATATGGCAATTAGAAATCCAAAATGGATGATGTTGAGAGATAGATGGGAGGAGTTGAATGGAGCTGAAGGATGGGATTAATAAGATAACAAATGTAAAAGGATCTGTGTCTGTCAAATGTATGTAGGTTCAGAACTTTTGTGAAACAGCACAGTTAAAGATATATATGGCAAATAAAAGAAAAGAAGGGCAGAAGACGGACTAAAAACAAACCAAATGTAACTATTGTAAAATACATTGTGTCTGTCAAATGTATATAGTGTGTATAAGCCTTAGTGTTGTTGTTCATTAGTTTATTCCAATTAGGGGAAGGGTTTGCAAAATAAAATGCAAATTAATTACTTAAAAATCATACAATGTGATTTTCTGGATTTTTGTTTTAGATTCTGTCTCTCACAGTTGAAGTGTACCTATGATAAACAATTTCAGACCTCTACATGCTTTGTAAGTAGGAAAAACTGCAAAATCGGCAGTGTATCAAATACTTGTTCTCACCGCTGCATATACACTACCAGTCAAAAGTTTGGACACCTACTCATTCCAGGGGTTTTCTTTATTTTTACTATTTTCTACATTGTAGAATAGTAGTGAAGACACCAAAACTATGAAATAACACATATAGAATCATGTAGTAACCAAAAAAAGTGTTCTGCGGTCAAACTCATCCCTAACCATCTCAATTGGGTTGAGGTCGAGTGATTGTGGAGGCCAGGTCATCTGATGTAGCACTCCATCACTCTCCTTCTTGGTCAAATAGCCCTCACACAGCCTGGAGGTGTGTTGGGTCATTGTCCTGTTGGGAAAAAAAGTATAGTCCCGCAAAGCGCAAGCCAGATGGGATGGCGTATTGCTGCAGAATGTTGTGGTAACCATGCTGGTTAAATGTGCCTTGAATTCTAAATAAATCACCAACAGTGTCACCAGTAAAGCACCATCACACCTCCTCCTTCATGCTTCACTGTGGGACTCCAAATTTGGACTCCAACCAAAGGACACATTTTCTAATGTCCATTGGTTGTGTTTCTTGGCCAAGCAAGTCTCTTCTTCTTATTGGTGTCGTTTAGTAGTGGTATCTTTGCAGCATTTCGACCATGAAAGCTTGATTCACGCAGTCTCCTCTGAACAGTTGATGTCGAGATGTGGCTGTCACCTGAACTCTGAAGCATTTATTTGGGCTGCAATTTCTGAGGCTGGTCTCTATCTATCTCTATCTATCTCTAATGAACTTGTCCTCTGCAGCAGAGGTAACTCTGGGTCTTCCTTTCCTGTGGCTGTCCTCATGAGAGCCAGGTTAATCATACCGCTTGATGGTTTTTGCAACTGAACTTGAAGAAACTTTCAAAGGTCTTTCAATTTTCCGGATTGACTGACATTCATGTCTTAAAGTAATGATGGACTGTCATTTCTCTTTGCTTATTTGAGCTGTTCTTGTCATAATATGGACTTGGTCTTTTACCAAATAGGGCTATCTTCTGTATGCCAACCCCTATCTTGTCACAACACAACTGATTACCTCAAATGCATTAAGAAGGAAAGAAATTCCACAAATGAACTTTAAACAAGGTACATTTGTTCATTGAAATGCTTTCCTGGTGACTACCTCATGAATCTGGTTGAGAGGATGCCAAGAGTGTGCAAAGCTGTCATCAAGGCAAAGGGTGGCTACTTTGAAGAATCTCAAATATATTTTGATTTGTTAACTTTTTTGGTTAATACATGATTCTATATGTGTTATTTCATAGTTTTAAAGTCTTCTCTATTATTCTACAATGTAGGAAATAAGAAAAACCCTTGAATGAGTTGGTGTGCCCAAACTTTTGACTGGTCCTGTATATATTTAAAAACATATATATATACACTGCTCAAAAAAAATAAAGAAAGCCATTTCTTAAAGATATCCATAAAAAGTGTTGTTTAAAGTTTGCCACAAGCCACCTGGGAGACACACCAAACATGTGGAAGAAGGTGCTCTGGTCAGATGAAACCAAAATGGAACATTTTGGCAACAATGCAAAACGTTATGTTTGGCGTAAAAGCAACACAGCTCATCACCCTGAACACACCATCCCCACTGTCAAACATGGTGGTGGCAGCATCATGGTTTGGGGCTGCTTTTCTTCAGCAGGGACAGGGAAGATGGTTAAAATTGATGGGAGGATGGATGGAGCCAAATACAGGACCATTCTGGAAGAAAACCTGATGGAGTCTGCAAAAGACCTGAGACTGGGACGGAGATTTGTCTTCCAACAAGACAATGATCCAAAACATAAAGCAAAATCTACAATGGAATGGTTAAAAAATAAACATATCCAGGTGTTAGAATGGCCAAGTCAAAGTCCAGACCTGAATCCAATCGAGAATCTGTGGAAAGAACAAAAAACTGCTGTTCACAAATGCTCTCCATCCAACCTCACTGAGCTCGAGCTGTTTTGCAAGGAGGAATGGGAAAAAATGTCAGTCTCTCGATGTGCAAAACTGATAGAGACATATCCCAAGCGACTTACAGCTGTAATCGCAGCAAAAGGTGGCGCTACAAAGTATTAACTTAAGGGGGCTGAATAATTTTGCACGCCCAATTTTTCAGTTTTTGATTTGTTAAAAAAGTTTGAAATATCCAATAAATGTCGTTCCACTTCATGATTGTGTCCCACTTGTTGTTGATTCCTCACAAAAAAATACAGTTTTATATCTTTATGTTTGAAGCCTGAAATGTGGCAAAAGGTCGCAAAGTTCAAGGGGGCCGAATACTTTCGCAAGGCAGTGTATAAGGGACTGGAAATTATGCAGACAATTACATTGATGGAAGCTACAATCTATCTGCAATATTAAAGCTGATCTTCTAACCCCCCCCCCCCCCCCCAAAAAAAAAAGGGAAATCAGTGGTGAAATACAGAGTTGGAAGATGTGAGAAAAGTCTGGTAAGCAGACTCTACATCGGCCTGATTACAAACATTTTCTCATGAAATATTATTAATCAACTTAAAGCGCTTACAATTACTTTAGTTAAATATTCTACATGTAATGCTACCAATCATTCCCATCTGTTTATTTCAAGCTGCCAATGAGAAGTGGACAATTGGGAAGTGTGCAGAAAATGTCAGTATAAAATATACCTGTATAAAGTATACCACATTATTCAAAGACTTTATACAAATAGTATCAATAAGGATGACAGATGTACTGGTCTCTCTTGTGGGCTTATAGATGAGGGGATACAGATATCTGGAGTCTAAAGTATTCAAAAAGTCAGATGTCAGTGAGTGCTTCTCAATTTTAAATACATTTATGTTGTAATAACCAAATAGAAAACACATTTTTATCTTCCTTATGAATCAAATCCAAGGTTGATGTAAGGATAACAATGAAACTACTAATGTCAGAATCGGGTGGCCGAAAGAGGCATCCAATTACCACTTATTTTTTTTACCTATCTGACTCCGCTATGCCTCCTTGCCCGTTCAACATTTCCTCATCTCCCACCCATTCTAATGTGACTATCCCCGATGCTTCTCCCTCTTTTTCCCCTGCCCCGCTACAAAGTTTCTCCCTGCAAGCAGTCACTGAGTCTGAGGTGCAAAAGCAGCTGCTTAAACTTGACCCCCAAAAAACATCTGGATCAGATGGTTTAGATTCTTTCTTCTTTAAGGTTGCTGCCCCTTAAATCGCCAAGCCTATCTCCAACCTTCTTAACCTGTCTTTCCTTTCTGGGGAGGTTCCCATTGCTTGGAAGGCAGCCAGCTCCTTTATTTAAAGGGGGAGATCGAGCTGATCCTATCTGTTATAGGCCTATTTCTATTTTGCTCTGTGGTTAGAGGATTGGGCTAGTAACCAAAAGGTTGCAGGTTCGAATACCCCAGCTGACAAGGTACAAATCTGTCGTTCTGCCCCTGAACAAGGCAGTTAACCCACTGTTCCTAGGTCGTCATTGAAAATAAGAATTTGTTCTTAACTGACTTGCCTAGTTAAATAAAAAAATAAAAAGTGTTGGAAAAACTTGTCAATAATCAACTGACTGGCTTTCTTGATGTCTATAATATTCTCTTGGGTATGCAATCTGGTTTCCGCTCAGGTTATGGATGTGTCACTGCAACCTTAAAGGTCCTCAATGATGTCACCATTGACCTTGATTCTAAGCAATATTGTGCTGCTAATTTCATTGACTTGGCCAAAGCTTTTGATAGAGTAGACCATTCCATTCTTGTGAGCCAGCTAAGGAGTATTGGTGTCTCTGAGGGGTCTTTGGCCTGGTTTGCTAACTACCTCTCTCAAAGTGTGCAGTGTATAATGTCAGAAACTCTGCTGTCTCAGCCACTGCCTGTCACCAAGGGAGACCCTAAGGCTCAATCCTAGGCCCCGTGCTCTTCTCAATTTACATCAACATAGCTCAGGCAGTAGGAAGCTCTCTCATCCAGTTATATGCAGATGATACAGTCTTATACTCAGCTGGCCCCTCCCCGGATGTTGTGTTACATGCTCTACAACAAAGCTTTCTTAGTGTCCAACAAGCTTTCTCTACCCTTAACCTTGTCCTGAACACCTCCAAAACAAAGGTCATGTGGTTTGGTAAGAAGAATGCCCCTCTTCCCACAGGTGTTATTACTACCTCTGATAGTTTAGAGCTTGACGTAGTCACGTCATACAAGAACTTGGGAGTATGGCTAGATGATGCACTGTCCTTCTCTCAGCACATATCATAGCTGCAAGCTAAAGTTAAATCTAGACTTGTTTTCCTCTATCGTAATCGCTCCTCTTTCACCCCAGCTGCCAAACTAACCCTGATTCAGATGACCATTCTACCCATGCTAGATTACGGAGACATAATTTATAGATCGGCAGGTAAGGGTGCTCTCGAGCGGCTAGATGTTCTTTACCATTCGGCCATCAGATTTGCCACCAATGCTCCTTATAGGACACATCCCTGCACTCTATAATCCTCTGTAAACTTGTGGTCTTTGTATACCCGTCACAAGACCAACTGGTTGATGCTTATTTATAAAACCCTCTTAGGCCTCACTCCCCCCTATCTGAGATATCTACTGCAGCCCTCATCCTCCACATACAACACCCATTCTGCCAGTCACATTCTGTTAAAGGTCCCCAAAGCACACACATCCTTGGGTCGCTCCTCTTTTCAGTTCGCTGCAGCTAGCGACTGGAACGAGTTGCAACAAACACTGAAACTGGACAGTTTTATCTCAATCTCTTCCTTCATAGACTCAATCATGGACACACTTACTGACTGCTGTGGCTGCTTTGTGTGATGTATTGTTGTCTCTACCTTCTTAACCTGTGTGCTGTTGTCTGTGCCCTATAATGTTTGTACCATGTTTTGTGCTGCCACTATGTTGTGTTGCTACCACTATGATGTGTTGCTACCATGTTGTTGTTATGTTTCGCTGCCATGCTGTGTTGTCATGTGTTGCTTGCTGCCTTGCTATGTTGTTGTTTTAGGTCTCTCTTTATGTAGTGTTGTGTTGTTTCTCTTGTAGTGATGTGTGTTTATTTTTAGTCCCAGGCCCCCGTCCCCGCAGGAGGTCTTTTGCATTTTGGTAGGCCGTCATTAGAAAAAAGAATGTGCTCTTAACTGACTTGTCTAGTTAAATGAAGGTTAAATATAGTTCATGCCTTACATGTCCAATACAACCATACATTTGTGTTAGTTTTGTTAGTTCGGGTGCACTTCCTATGGAATGCACATTGACACAGTCCACATAACACCACTGAAGACCTCAGAGGGGTATGACATTTAGAGCAATGTGTTTTGTTTGGGTCATGTGGTTAGGTGAAACACATGAACAAAGTAGAGTAAATATGGGTGTGGTGTGTATGCGTGTGTGTCAAATCAGTGGACTATAGCTGAGTCACATGGGGGGGGGGGGGGGGGTTCATCGGGGAAGAAATTCCCATTCATATGTGCCCTCTCCATCTCGATGAGTTTAGGGCCCAGTTTGAGTTGATCTGCCAGGAGTTTATTGGCCTTGAATTCTGTGTTATGCCAAGCTTCAGTCTTTACGTTCTCAATTCCATCGATTAAAATGTTATTGAGCCTCGATTGACCCTTTAGCTCCTCCCCCATCCTGTTATCAATCAAATGAACGGTAAGCACTAACGGTTCAACATGATATTGAATTGTGTGTTTTTCTTCAGGTCGATGGGATCATCACCATAAGGAAATATGAATCGTCCCTGTGTGAACTGCTTGAAAGGTTTTGTCACCTTCCTCAACTTCATCTGCTGGGTAGGTTATCATGCTCTTTTATGGTCTCTAAAAAATGGTGACGTCTGTAATATCAAACTCAGCCTGTAGAGGGGATGAAAGCATAAACATCACTTTATTCAAGATACTTTCTTTACTATACTGTCACCAAAACAAACGATTTTCCTAAGTTATTTAAACATTTTCATGTCAACAATTTGAGAGTAGAACTGGATCATGTATTCCCCTTTTTGACCCCAAAGTAAGCCTTTTACACTTGTGTCTTCCAAGCTGTGTGGTGCCTTCATCGTGGGTTTTGGAGAGTTCCAGATGATGCACTCTAGATTTGGCTCCCTCATCACATCCTTCTGGCCCATATACCCTGCCAACACCCTGGTAGTCACGGGTACCATTGTGACGTGTGTATGTTTCCTGGGAATCATGGGGGCCCTGATGGAAAACCGCTGTATGCTCATCACTGTGAGTCTGCACACATATTCTTTCTTTCTTTTATTAGGTCATTTGTCAGGGACCATGCACAGTAAGCCTGTGTCCCAAATGGCACTCTATAGCCCCCGGTCAAAAGTGGTGCACTCTAAAGGTGCCATTTGGGACGCGCCCATGGTCTATGAGTAATCCGGGATCCGTTGTAATTGCAGTTTTTCATCCTGCTGTTTATCTTGATGCTGGTGGAGCTGGCCATGGCCTGTGTGTTTCTGGTGTACGAGAGGGAGGTAAGAAACATCTAAAAGGGTTCTCTGCTGTCCGTATGACTTCTATTGACTAAATAAAGGTAATGGTGCTAGTAGAAGTCATGTAAACATGTGACCTGTTTGCAATACAGATTGACAATTTCTTTGAGAAAGACCTGATGCGTAGCTTGGAGACATACAAGAATTCTACGTCAGAGGGGAACTTAACCATTAAAGAGGACTTTGATGTGGTCCAGCATATTGTGAGTATTCAGTAGGTATAACGGTAAATTCATACATATCGCACTGTATACATAATACACGCTGTACCTAGACCTCAATAACATTCCAATACATTTCTCCATTCTGCTTGCCTGGACAATGTTGTTACAGGGTGGTAACCCAGTGGGTTTGATGTGTTTAGTTCAGGTGCTGTGGGGTCCACGGCGTGGCTGACTGGGAGGGCAACGTGCCCCTCTCCTGTTGTACCAAAAACCCCTGTAACATCATCCCCCAACCTAACTGGCAGGAGGTGTGCTTGTTTCTCTGTCAACATCCCAAAAGGTACCCTATTCACTATATAGTGCACTGCTTTTGACCAGAGCCCTATGGGCCCTGGACATGTATAGTGCATTATAAAAGGGAATAGGGTGTCATTTTGGATGCAGATTTTCATCTTAAAAAAATAAAAAATAAAAAAGAAGTATCAAAAACAGCCACAGCAATATTACCTCTGTCTCTTTCAGGGCTGCCATATGAAGCTCAGGAACTGGTTTGCGGGGAACTTTCTAAGCACTGGAGCAGGTGTCGTCTCCCTTTTCATTCTACAGGTACAGGAAACATCACCTTCTACGTCTTTTCTCAATTGGGTCAATGTGATTACCAGCATAGGAATATACAGTGGGGCAAAAAAGTATTTAGTCAGCCACCAATTGTGCAAGTTCTCCCACTTAAAAAGATGAGAGAGGTCTGAATTTATTTGCAAATTATGGTGGAAAATAGGTATTTGGTCAATAACAAAAGTTTATCTCAATACTTTGTTATATACCCTTTGTTGGCAATGACAGAGGTCAAACGTTTTCTGTTAGCCTTCACAAGGTTTTCACACACTGTTGCTGGTATTTTGGCCCATTCCTCCATGCAGATCTCCTCTAGAGCAGTGATGTTTTGGGGCTGTTGCTGGGCAACACGGACTTTCAACTCCCTCCAAAGATTTTCTATGGGGTTGAGATCTGGAGACTGGCTAGGCCACTCCAGGACCTTGAAATGCTTCTTACGAAGCCACTCCTTCGTTGCCCGGGCGGTGTGTTTGGGATCATTGTCATGCTGAAAGACCCAGCCACGTTTCATCTTCAATGCCCTTGCTGATGGAAGGAGGTTTTCACTCAAAATCTCACGATACATGGCCCCATTCATTCTTTCCTTTACACGGATCAGTCGTCCTGGTCCCTTTGCAGAAAAACAGCCCCAAAGCATGATGTTTCCACCCCCATGCTTCACAGTAGGTATGGTGTTCTTTGCATGCAACTCAGCATTCTTTGTCCTCCAAACACGACGAGTTGAGTTTTTACCAAAAAGTTATATTTTGGTTTCATCTGACCATATGACATTCTCCCAATCTTCTTCTGGATCATCCAAATGCTCTCTAGCAAACTTCAGAAGGTCCTGGACATGTACTGGCTTAAGCAGGGGGACACGTCTGGCACTGCAGGATTTGAGTCCCTGGCGGCGTAGTGTGTTACTGATGGTAGGCTTTGTTACTTTGGTCCCAGCTCTCTGCAGGTCATTCACTAGGTCCCCCCGTGTGGTTCTGGGATTTATGCTCACCGTTCTTGTGATCATTTTGACCCCACGGGGTGAGATCTTGTGTGGAGCCCCAGATCGAGGGAGATTATCAGTGGTCTTGTATGTCTTCCATTTCCTAATAATTGCTCCCACAGTTGATTTCTTCAAACCAAGCTGCTTACCTATTGCAGATTCAGTCTTCCCAGCCTGGTGCAGGTCTACAATTTTGTTTCTGGTGTCCTTTGACAGCTCTTTGGTCTTGGCCATAGTGGAGTTTGGAGTGTGACTGTTTGAGGTTGTGGACAGGTGTCTTTTATACTGATAACAAGTTCAAACAGGTGCCATTAATACAGGCAACGAGTGGAGGACAGAGGAGCCTCTTAAAGAAGAAGTTACAGGTCTGTGAGAGCCAGAAATCTTGCTTGTTTGTAGGTGACCAAATAGTTATTTTCCACCATAATTTGCTAATAAATTCATAAAAAATCATACAATGTGATTTTCTGGATTTTGTTTCCTCGTTTTGTCTGTCATAGTTGAAGTGTACCTATGATGAAAATTACAGGCTTCTCTCATTTTTAAGTGGGAGAACTTGCACAATTGGTGGCTGATTAAATACTTTTTTGCCCCACTGTAATTACTATAGAAATACAAGCGGTCATTCTTTTTATGGTTACCACCAGCCTGTTTCCTCTTCCTTAGTCTGTATGTACTTTGGTCTGAGTTAGAATGTGCTGACTATGTATCCAAAACATGTTTTTGTTCTTGTTTGCAGTTCATTTGCATGTGTTTCACCATCCCCATCTTCTGCCAGTTCAGTCGTAATGGATGTGGTTACAAGTAAAAGGAGAACCCATGACTTTCAACTGGCTTATTACGCAATACAGGATCTCATTAACAGGAGACAAAATAACAATAGATTTAATTTATGTAGAGCTTTTTAATACATGAAAATTCTCAAAGATGTATTGATGTCCTATGTGGCTCAGTTGGTAGAGCACGGCCCTCGCAAAGCCAGGATTGTGTGTTTGATTCCCACGGGAGAGCATTGCGATGCACTCACTCTGAGTCGCTCTGGATAATAGCGTCAGCTAAATGACTCAAAATGTAGATGTAATAAGGATATCGTTTTACTTCACATGTTTAGTTTTTGTTTGGTTGTTTATTTAAGCAATAAGGCCCGAGGAGGTGTGATATATGGCGAAGGGCTTTCTATGCAGGACGCAACACGGAGTACCTTATTGCTTTCATTAACTGGTTACCAACGTTAATTAGAACAGTAAAAATAAATGCTTTGTCATACCCGTGGTATATGATCTGATATACAATGGCTGTCAGCCAATCAGCACTCAGGGCTCGAACCACTCAGTATATAATTAATCAAAAATGCACGAGGGGGTGTGATATATGGCCAGTATACCACGGCTAAGGGCTGTTCTTATGCACGACTCAACGCAGAGTAATTATAAACTGGGTGGTTCGAGCCCAGAATGCTGATTGTCTGACAGCTGCGGTATATCAGACTGTATAACACGGGTACATGTATTTTTACTGCTCTAATTACGTTGGTAACCAGTTTATAATAGCAACAAGGCCCCTCTGGGGTTTATATTTGACCTTTCTGAGAGAAGTAATGTTATGAGTAGTAGTACTTAGCATATGACCAAGTATCTAACAAAATAGACTGGCAAGAACAGTTGCTATTGACACTTTTGAGTAATTTGAGCACAGGAGGTTGCTGGCACCTTAATTGAGGACGACGGGCTCATGGTAATGGCTGGAGCGGAATTAGTGGAATGGTATCAAATACATCAAACGCACGGTTTACATGTGTTTGATGCCATTCCATTTGCTCCGTTTCGGCCATTATTATGAGCCGTCCTTCCCTCAGCAGCCTCCTGTGAATTTGCACTATCGTTCTGTTTTAATTTCATTCTGAATGAATTGCACCTTAGAGACTAATATGTATGTATGTTATTGTGATTGTTTCAAAACCACAGGTAAATTAACATTAATCAACTGGATTCTTGACTGCTCATACCTGTCTATTAAACCATAGATTCGCAATAAAAATGTGGATGTGCATAAAAACCTTTTTACTCTTACTCTCGTGTCATTCTGGATGCATTTGGAAAGTCTTCAGACCCCTTGACCTTTTCCCCCAAAAATGTACATTACAGCCTTATTCTAAAATAGATTTTTTTTTAAAATCCCCTCATCAATCTACACACAATACCCCATAATGACACAGCAAAAACAGGTTTTTAGAAATATCACATTTACATAAGTATTCAGATGCTTTACTCAGTACTTTGACTGAGTAAATAACCTACTTTGACAGCGATTACAGTCTTGAGTCTTCTTGGGTATGACGCTATAAGCTCAGCACACCTGTATTTTTGGAATTTCTCCAATTCTTCTCTGCAGATCCTCTCAAGCTCTGTCAGCTTGGATGGGGAGCGTCACTGCACATCTATTTTCAGGAGATGAGAGATGTTCGATCGGGTTAAAGTCTGGGCTCTGGCTGGGCCACTCAAGGACATTCAGAGACTTGCCCCAAAGCCACTCATGCATGGTCTTGGCTGTGTGCTTAGGGTTATTGTCCTGTTGGAAGGTGAACCTTTTCCCGAGTCTGAGGTCCTGAGCGCTCTGGAGCAGGTCTTCATCAAGAATCTCTCTGTACTTTGCTCCGTTCATCTTTCTCTCGATCCTGACTAGCTCCGCCACGGAGCCGCAGTCAAACGACCACCCCTCATCACTGTCAAACGCTCCCTAAAACACTTCTGTGAGCAGGCCTTTCTAATCGACCTGGCCCGGGTATCCTGGAAGGACATTGACCTCATCCCGTCAGTTGAGGATGCCTGGTCATTCTTTAAAAGTAACTTCCTCACCATTTTAGATAAGCATGCTCCGTTCAAAAAATGCAGAACCAAGAACAGATACAGCCCTTGGTTCACTCCAGACCTGACTGCCCTCGACCAGCACAAAAACATCCTGTGGCGGACTGCAATAGCATCGAATAGCCCCCGTGATATGCAACTGTTCAGGGAAGTCAGGAACCAATACACGCAGTCAGTCAGGAAAGCTAAGGCCAGCTTCTTCAGGCAGAAGTTTGCATCCTGTAGCTCCAACTCCAAAAAGTTCTGGGACACTGTGAAGTCCATGGAGAACAAGAGCACCTCCTCCCAGCTGCCCACTGCACTGAGGCTAGGTAACATGGTCTCCACCGATAAATCCACGATTATTGAAAGCTTCAATAAGCACTTCTCAACGGCTGGCCATGCCTTTCGCCTGGCTACTCCAACCTCGGCCAACAGCTCCGCCCCCCCCGCAGCTCCTCGCCCAAGCCTCTCCAGGTTCTCCTTTACCCAAATCCAGATAGCAGATGTTCTGAAAGAGCTGCAAAACCTAGACCCGTACAAATCAGCTGGGCTTGACAATCTGGACCCTCTATTTCTGAAACTATCTGCCGCCATTGTCGCAACCCCTATTACCAGCCTGTTCAACCTCTCTTTCATATCGTCTGAGATCCCCAAGGATTGAAAGCTGCCGCAGTCATCCCCCTCTTCAAAGGGGAGACACCCTGGACCCAAACTGCTATAGACCTATATCCATCCTGCCCTGCCTATCTAAGGTCTTCTCGAAAGCCAAGTCAACAAACAGGTCACTGACCATCTCGAATCCCACCGTACCTTCTCCGCTGTGCAATCTGGTTTCCGAGCCGGTCACGGGTGCACCTCAGCCACGCTCAAGGTACTAAACGATATCATAACCGCCATCGATAAAAGACAGTACTGTGCAGCCATCTTCATCGACCTCGCCAAGGCTTTCGACTCTGTCAATCATCATATTCTTATCGGCAGACTCAATAGCCTCGGTTTCTCGGATGACTGCCTTGCCTGGTTCACCAATTACTTTGCAGACAGAGTTCAGTGTGTCAAATCGGAGGGCATGCTGTCCGGTCCTCTGGCAGTCTCTATGGGGGTGCCACAGGGTTCAATTCTCGGGCCGACTCTTTTCTCTGTATATATCAATGATGTTGCTCTTGCTGCGGACGATTCCCTGATCCACCTCTACGCAGACGACACCATTCTATATACTTTCGGCCCGTCATTGGACACTGTGCTATCTAACCTCCAAACGAGCTTCAATGCCATACAGCACTCCTTCCATGTCCTCCAACTGCTCTTAAACGCGAGTAAAACCAAATGCATGCTTTTCAACCGATCGCTGCCTGCACCCGCATGCCCGACTAGCATCACCACCCTGGATGGTTCCGACCTTGAATATGTGGACATCTATAAGTACCTAGGTGTCTGGCTAGACTGCAAACTCTCCTTCCAGACTCACATCAAACATCTCCAATCGAAAATCAAATCAAGAGTCGGCTTTCTATTCCGCAACAAAGCCTCCTTCACTCACGCCGCCAAGCTTACCCTAGTAAAACTGACTATCCTACCGATCCTCGACTTCGCGATGTCATCTACAAAATGGCTTCCAACACTCTACTCAGCAAACTGGATGCAGTCTATCACAGTGCCATCCGCTTTTGTCACCAAAGCACCTTATACCACCCACCACTGCGACTTGTATGCTCTAGTCGGCTGGCCCTCGCTACATATTCGTCGCCAGACCCACTGGCTCCAGGTCATCTACAAGTCCATGCTAGGTAAAGCTCCGCCTTATCTCAGTTCACTGGTCACGATGGCAACACCCATCCGTAGCACACGCTCCAGCAGGTGTATCTCACTGATCATCCCTAAAGCCAACACCTCATTTGGCCGCCTTTCGTTCCAGTACTCTGCTGCCTGTGACTGGAACGAACTGCAAAATCGCTGAAGTTGGAGACTTTTATCTCCCTCACCAACTTCAAACATCAGCTATCCGAGCAGCTAACCGATCGCTGCAGCTGTACATAGTCTATTGGTAAATAGCCCACCCATTTTCACCTACCTCATTCCCATACTGTTTTTTTTTATTTATTTATGTACTTTTCTGCTCTTTTGCACACCAATATCTCTACCTGTACATGACCATCTGATCATTTATCACCCCAGTGTTAATCTGCAAAATTGTATTATTCGCCTACCTCCTCATGCCTTTTGCACACATTGTATATAGACTGCCCATTTTTTTTTTTCTACTGTGTTATTGACTTGTTAATTGTTTACTCCATGTGTAACTCTGTGTTGTCTGTTCACACTGCTATGCTTTATCTTGGCCAGGTCGCAGTTGCAAATGAGAACTTGTTCTCAACTAGCCTACCTGGTTAAATAAAGGTGAAATAAAAAAAATAAAAATAAAAAGTCCCCTAATCCCTACCGCTAAAAAACATCCCCACAGCTTGATGCTGCCACAACCATGCTTCACCGTAGGGATGGTGCCAGGTTTCGTCCAGACGTGACGCTTGGCATTCAGGCCAAAGAGTTCAATCTTGGTTTCATCAGACCAGAGAATATTGTTTCTCATAGTCTGAGAGTCTTTAGGTGCCTTTTGGCAAACTCAGAGCGGGCTATCATGTGCCTTTTACTGAGGAGTGGCTTCCATCTTGCCACTCTACCATAAAGGCCTGATTGATGGGGTGCTGCAGAGATGGCTGTCCTTCTGGAAGGTTCTCCCATCTCCACAGAGGAACTCTGGAGCTCTGTCAGAGAGACCATTGGGTTCTTTGTCACCTCCCTGATACAAAGCCTGTCTCCCCTGTTTGCTCAAATTAGCCGAGTGGCCAGCTCTAGAAAGAGCCTGGGTGGTTCCAAACTGCTTAATTTAAGAATGATGGAGGCCTCTGGGCTCTTGTGGACCTTCAATGCTGCAGAAAATGTTTTGGTACGATTCCCCAAATCTGTGCCTCGACACAATCTGGTCTCAGAGCTCTACGGACAATTCCTTCGAACTCATAGCTTGGTTTTTGCTCTGACATGCACTGTCAACTGTGGGACCTTATGTAGACAGGTATGTGCCTTTCCAAATCATGTCCAATCAATTGAACTTACCACAGGTGGACCCCAATCAAGTTGTAGAAACATCTCAAGGATGATCAATGGAAACAGGATGCACCTGAGCTCAATTTCAAGTCTCAAAGCAGGGTCTGAATACGTATGTACATTTCAGTTTTGTATTTGTTATAGCAAAAATTATAACCTGTTTTCGCTTTGTCATTATGGGATATTGTGTGTAGATTAATGAGGAAAGAAATAATGTAATCAATTTTAGAATAAGGCTGTAAAGTAACAAAATGTGGAAAGTCAAGGGATCTGAATACTTTCCGAATGCACTGTACATATACTGTATGATTGAAACAACAATGAGTAATCTTTTTCTTCATTAAGTATTTCTGAACATTGTTTTTTTATGGTAGAAAACAACAGGCCCAAATTTCCCTCAGCGTAAGGGAGAACAGGGTTCACATCTTCGCTAAACGTGGCAGAGGAGGCTGGTGGGAAAAGCTATAGGAGGATGAGCTCATTGTAATGGCTGGAATGGAATAAATGGAATGGTACCAAACACATAAAGCACATGGAAACAACATTAATTTAATTCCAGCCTTTACAATGAGCACCTCCTCCCAAACCTGCTCGCACCAGCCTCCTCTGGAATGTAGGTAATGCGTAACAGAAGTTGTCATTTTGTCTTTCCCCTCAGTGCTATTTTGAAATGCACACCCTGCACAAGTTCTCAGTATAGATTTACCATAATATACCCTAGAATAAGGAAGTAGATTGAATTGAGAACAGGAAGTACCAGTACAGCCAAGTCAAAGGTGCAGTACATCCTCTACACAACGGATTGTAAAGGGTATCGGGCTTGATTTAAACTTGTTTTACTACTTCAACTGACAAGGTAAGTACAATGTCTCAATTGTATTCATTTAAATGAGAAGTTATCTTTCATTTCCTGTAAAAGAGTGACGACATTTGATTGTCTTTAGATTGTTATGAGTGATGTGTCTAGTCTAATAGACATCACGGGATAAGAGAAATTGGTCATGTGTATATGAAAAGCACAGGAGGTTGGTGTCACCTTAGTTGGGGAGGAAGGGCTCGTCGTAATGGCTGAAGCGAAACAGTATCAATGATGCCATTTCTTTCTTTCCGTTCCAGCCATTATTACGAGCCGCCCTCCCCTCAGCCGCCTCCGCTAGATTATTCTCAAACCTATGAGAATAATCTAAAATTAAATGTTGGGAGTGTTATATATTGAAAACATGTATATTTAATATAAAAACAACATTTCTCCAGTAAAATCATATAACAAGAAAGATGAAGAAGTTTGGGGATTCTTAGGCTGTGTTTCTACCGGCAGCCAAATTCGGATATTGTTTTCACTATCAGCTCTGAAAAAGATTTGATGTTAGAAGATCTCATGTGATATGTCAAAAGACCAATTAGTGAAAAAAAGATCATGTTTGGGCTGCCTGTGCAAACTCAGCCTTAGAGGTTGTTTGGCTCAGTGAGGTACATTTAAATATGGCTAATAATCACAGACACAGCATGGTGTCAGAGGATAAGTGTCATTTGGGTTAGACACATTGCACAGGTTGGTGGCACCTTAATATGGGAGGACAGGCTTATGGTAATGGCTGGAGTGGAATTAGTGGAAAGGTATCAAATACAGTACCAGTCAAAAGTTTGGACACACCTACTCATTCAATGGTTTTTCTTTATTTTTACAATTTTCTACATTGTAGAATAATAGTGAAGACATCACTGTGAAATAGCACATATGGAATCATGTAGTAACCAAAAAAGTGTTAAACCAATCAACATTTATTTTATATTTGAGATTCTTCAAAGTAGCCGACCTTGGCCCTGAAGACAGCTTTGCACACTCTTGGCATTCTCTCAACCAGTTTCACCTGGAATGCTTTTCCAACAGTCTTGAAGGAGTTCCCACAAATGCTGAGCACTTGTTGGCTGCTTTTCCTTCATGCTGCGGTCCAACTCATCCCAAACCATCTCAATTGGGTTGAGGTCGGGGGATTGTGGAGGCTAGGTCATCTGATGCAGCACTCCATCACTCTCCTTCTTGGTCAACTAGCCCTTACACAGTTTGGAGGTGTGTTGGGTCATTATCCTGTTGAAAAGCAAACGACAGTCCCACTAAGTGCAAACCAGATAGAATGGCGTATTGTTTCAGAATGCTGTTGTAGCCATGCTGGTCAAGTGTGCCTTTAATTCTAAATAAATCACAGACAGTGTCACCAGCAAAGTACACCCACACCATCACACCTCCTCCTCCATGCTTCACGGTAGGAAACACACATGCAGAGATCATCCGTTCACCTACTCTGCGTCTCACAAAGACACAGCGGTTGGAACAAAAAATCTCAAATTTGGACACAGACTAACGGACAGATTTCCACCAGTCTAATGTCCATTGCTTGTCTTTCTTGGCCCAAGCAAGTCTCTTCTTATTATTGGTGTCCTTTAGTAGTGATTTCTTTGCAGCAATTCGACCATGAAGGCCTGATTCACACAGTCTCCTTTGAACAATTGATGTTGAAATGCGTCTGTTACTTGAACTCCGAAGCATTTTATTTGGGCTGCAATTTCGGAGGCTGGTATCTCTGGGTCTTCCATTCCCGTGGCGGTCCCCATGAGGGCACTTGATGGTTTGTCCGACTGCACTTGAAGAAACTTTCAAAGTTCTTGACATTTTCTGAATTGACTGACCTTCATGTCTTTAAGTAATGATTGACTGTCGTTTCTCTTTGCTTATTTGAGCTTTTCTTGCCATAATATGGGCTTGGTGTTTTACCAAATAGGGCTATCCTCTGTTTACCACCCCTACCTTGTCACAACACAACTGATTGGCTCAAATGCATTAAGAAGGAAAGAAATTCCACAAATGAACTTTTAACAAGGCACACCTGTTAGTTGACATGCATTCCACTACCTCATGAAGCTGGTTGAGAGAATGTCAAGAGTGTGCAAAGCTGTCATCAACATTTACATTTACATTTAAGTCATTTAGCAGACGCTCTTATCAGAAGCTGTCACCTCATCCAGGCAAGGCAAAGGGTGGTTACTTTAAAGAATCTAAAACATAAAATATATTTTGATTTGTTTTTGGGTACTGCATGATTCCATGTGTTATTTCATAGTTTTGATGTCTTCACTTTTATTGTACAATGTAGAAAATAGTACAAATAAAGAAAAACCTTGAATGAGTAGGTGTGTCCAAACTTTTGACTGGTACTGTACATCAAGCACACGGTTTCCATGTGTTTGATTCCATTCCATTCCATTAGCTCTGTTCCGGCCACTATTATGAGTCGTCCTCCCCTTAGCAGCCTCCTGTGATTGAGTGGGTGTACAATTCCACCCACATTTCCACTCTGCAGTGGGACGAAACACTTATGTTGGTATACTTTCACTGATTTTTCCTTAAGGAATAAGGACTCTATTCAATCTGTAAAACTGAAGCGTTACAGAGTTTGCCATAGAAATCAAAACTGTATTGGTCTAAACATGTTAAAAACTATGATGAAACCATTTCAAAATGTTCAGCCGAGTCCCATGGGTAAATTTAAAGGAAGTAAACCAGATACAGCAGGCTAATTTCCTCACACTGTGACACTTGATGGCCTTGCTACTCACTCACAAACAGTACCCAGTTCCTTCTAATATCTTCAGATGGAGAGAGAAAAATCTGACTCAGTGATGTTATTACTATTTTTAACAATTGTTGCTGTTTATTTGTGTGGTATATGTTGCTGTTTTCACTCATGGCCTCTGTGTTAAAGACAAGCTTATCATTGATGTATTGGCATAATATGTGTTTTTCTGTCTCTTGTTTATTTTTTACAGGTCTGGAAGCACTTCTGGGAAATGGCTCAAAATTGCCTCAAGTGTTTGAAATACACCATGTGTATGGTTAACTTCTTGTGCTTTGTACGTATCTCCAACATTCACCTATTAGCCTTCTACTCTTACTTCCTCAATGAGATTGAAATTTATATTCAGGGTTGGGGAGTAACTGATTACATGCAATCAGTTACATGTAATCTGATTACAAAAAGCATTACAGTAATTGGTCACGTGAAAAGCAAAAATATTGTAATCAGATAAACAGATACAGTACTTCGTAAAAACTACATGATTACTTCTTGGATTACTTTTAAATTCAGAAAAAATACATTGACACCTTTCTGTTTTCTCAATGACATTCAAATCAGCATTGAAAAAGGCACAAGTTGAAGTTTGTCCCACCTGAGCGAGTCTGACCACTAGTCAGAGACCACTATGATGACACATAAAATGTGTTTCACAGATACATTTTGTCTTCTTCTAATGCCTCAAGGTTAAGGGGGGGAAGATATCAAAAACGGTTACAATTTTGGACAAGTAACGAATTACATTTAGAAAGTTACGTACACAATGCAACCCTTCCCATGTTCAATATTTCAATTTCCATTTATCCTGTATAAGGTGCATTTTAGGACAGCCTCCTCCTGATAAGCCTGCCCTAATATGGACACAATTATGTCATATGACACCATATTCTGTATGATGTATGTTGACGCCATGTTGTTGTGTTTGGGTCAGATGTGTGGAACGGCAGTGTTTGGTTTTGGAGTGTTCCTGATGTTGAACACCAAGGTTTCTGCTCTCATCCCCACCCTGTCCACCTTGAATCTGGCCAACACACTCTTCATCACGGGCATCATCATCACTTGCGTGTCCTTCCTGGGGTTCCTGGGGGCTCTTAAAGAGAACCGCTGCCTCCTCATCACTGTAGGTCTCACATATTTGACATTACTTTGTATTCATCAGACATCAGTCTCTTCATTCACTGTCCTTGCTTTAAACTGACTTACAAAAACTCATAAATAACCTATTTTTAGTGATCAAGGTACAATCATTCATTAAACGTGCAACGTGATAACATAAGGATTTTCCAGAAGGATGTGCATATATTCCGTTTTTCTTGGTTTGCAGTTTTTCATCCTGCTGTTCATTCTGATGTTGGTGGAACTGACTGTAGCCTGTCTACTGCTGGTATATGAGAAAGAGGTAAGATAAAGCAGGTGCACCATCAGATGTTGGTAGGAGGTTAAGGGGTGAGAGAAAATGAAGGGAAGAGATCATTAATACATTACTAATGAGGACTTATAACAAGAAAATCAGGAGTTGAGAGAGGGCCAGGGTTGTGAGGAAAGGTCAAAGATGATAGATGGTGTTTTATGAGACGTTCATACTGCTAAGAAATGAATATGTGCGCTTAGATTGACAAATTCCTAGAGAAGGATCTCACAGAAAGTCTGATGAAATCCAAGAAGTCAACTAAAGGTGGGAATTCCACAAACACGGACGACTGGGACATCATTCAGGTCACGGTGAGTGTGAATTGAGAAACACTTAAACTTTACAATGAAACTTGGATGACCCCTCTTTCACCCTGCCATAGTTCCGAACAAAATTGAATGGAAATATGTAGCACATGAAATGACACTGCTTTTCTCATGCTCAATTCTATTACATTTAGTTCCAGTGCTGTGGGATCCACAACACAAGTGACTGGAAGGACAAAGTGCCTCTGTCCTGCTGTCGAGAGAGCCCATGTGGTCCCAAGACGCCAGTATACTGGGAGGCCGTATGACATCACATATACAATATCCTCTCATGATTAACAAGCCTCAAATGAACTACAATACTGTAGAAAAACATAGCCAATGTCACTCAATAAGGATATTTTCTCTTCATCTCAGGGTTGTTACAATAAGCTGAAGGTGTGGTTTGAGGAGAACTTCCTAGTCACCGGTGTTGGTGTGATTATGCTCTGCATTATCGAGGTATGATCAGCTTCCCTGCTAGTTAATACAGGGTGTCGGTGATAGGTTTATATTGGCATTCACGTAAAAAAAAAAAAAAAAACGTATTCCAGACCAGAAGCATCTTGTCACCTGGTCCATGGGTTCATCTGGTGAAAAGCAGTGGATTATATATAGGGACTAGTGCGCGAGGCCTATACACTACTCATCTTGAATAGCGTCTAAGGAATATGGTGTGCGTCCCAAAAGGCACACTAGTCCCTATATAGTGCACTACTTTTCACCAGATGAATAGGGTGCCATTTGGGATGGTGTTGCATAACTATACCATAACACCATGTAGGCTAACACATTCATTTTGTTTTTTCTGTTGGTAGGTCCTGGGCATGTGTTTCTCCATGACTTTGTTCTGTCACATAAGCCGGTCTGGACTCGGCTACAAGTTATGACATTTCTGCTTACATGGTTAGGACCTTTGTTCTAACTGAAAACATCTGTCTTCAACTGTTTTACAGAGAATTTCCATATACAGAACTATAAACTTACATTTACAGGCACCTATGAGATTTTATACACTTAAATGAATGTTTGTTTTCTGTAATATAATGCCATCAGTTCATTTTATGCTGAAAGGCAGGCACTTTATAATGTAAATCCAAATAATGCAATAAACATTGAGCTTTTAAATGAATTTTAACCCCACAAAGATTGACTAAAAGCACTTTTCCCTCCCGATCCGTAACTGTATAAAATGTTTCTGCCATCAGAAGACTTTGAAATGGATTTCCTAAATTAAAATATCTTGGGAGTTAAAAAAACAAAAACATTCCCATCACCATCTTTCTAACTACACAGTATGACAGCAGCTTGTCAACGTCACATGGTTTCCTGTTACTTTCAACCTGCATGGTGAAACTGAATTTAACCACTTCTTCTTATAGCGTAACTGATGGTTTCACTTCACTAATATAACAACGAAGCAGTCAGTAAAAGAACCCTCCTTTCTGTGAGAAAACTTTGTTAACTCTTGTGTGAAGGTGTGAAAACACCACCACCACCTTGTCTGGACTGGGTTGTTTTTTTGTGGGAGTTTACAAGAAACCTTTCTGTTTTGCATTTTTCTAACATCTACATTCGGGTCCCTTTCTATGTAGATTTGCAGTTTTTCACACCACCTTAATGTTTTCTCAAAACTGGAGCAAGATATATTTCACTTCAGATTGAGATATGAAGTGAAATCAAAAGCAACACCTTGCAGGTACATACTTAAGAATAAAAATACATTTAAGCATTCCACAGTTTTATTTAAAGAATAAAATCCTGCATCCTCAATATTTTAAGACAAAAACTAAAAAAATACTAAGATTTCCTTTACATTTTAAAATAATTGTGTTCTTTTTTTGAAACCATCACAAAAAATAGAAACAAGTACAATTTTGTCATAAAAAAAAATGTAACTGTACACAGCAGAATATACCATTTATTGCAAACTGAACACCCCTGATACCTCAGAAACTATACACACAAATTATTGCAATTCACCTAGATATGCAAAACTACTCCGACACAGATAATTCGTTCTCTTTACTGCTCTGAAATATGACAGCTGTTAAATGAGTCCGGTTTGTTTCCCCACGCTACCCCTGTAATTACCCGGTGTCTGAAGCACAGCAACTGCTATCTTCAATGTGATGTCATGCCTTTAGCGCAGTCGATTTCGGGGGAGGTCAATTTCTTTATATTTAAAATTGACAAAATTTCAGTAACTGTGGCACTTTTGTCCTCCTCTCTGAACACAACAGAAGAAACAATATCCTCTTTTGAAGAGAGAGGAAGATGCATTTGACTAAACTGAAATGTTAAGATATCTTCTCTAAGTGACATATTTTCCTTATTTAATAATAGGGAGCTCATTAAAGAAACCAGAGTCCCTCTGAGTAACAAATGTACTCACTATCAATTCAGCAGAAACCGACTGCCATTATGGTAAAGCAATGCCACCAAACATAAGAAGCTAGACTATTCCTGCATCATAGACACCTGTAAATGCACTGGATACTTTAACAGAAACTCAGGTCTATAAAAGGGATTTCATTTGGAAAGATATGTTTCATTCTAAAGCCTTTGGGCTATTCAATTATTTGTGTTTGACCTACACCTGGGACAAATGAATGTTTGATGTGCAATGTCTTCAAAAACACATTTTCCATGCCTTTTTCTTTCTTTTGCTGCATATTGCATTAATAACAGTATAAATGCCACTTTAATGACATTCAATATTTCCTGGGTCTGACCAGAGGAGGGTAAACGACAATGTAGCCCAAGTCTCAGGAGGATACTGAATCCGCATTAGGGCGGGTATATACACCACCTCAGTGGGGTGTATACCACATTCCACCCCAGTAAATAATGCAGTGCTCACTACGGCCCCGGGTGAAAATGTAATGCAATCAAAAGCTAATTAAATGCACGTGCATGACACAGAGTATCAAAAATCTGAAGCTCAATTAGAGTAGTTTGAGACAGTACCATGTCTTGAAAGTACATTCCGTTAGGTTAGAGAACCCAAACCAGCCATGATTTAAATGCTGCAAAGAGTGATCTCTTATCACTCAGTAAACATTTAATCCACCTAAAGGTCCATGACAGCAGATTTATCACACCGCCATCTGCAATGACAATAACATCAATAAATAAGATGAGAAATGTAGTCTTTCACAAACCCTTGTCTAACAAAATCTCCAAGTCAAACCTATTCACACAACCCAACATAATTGGAATGAGTAAATAACAATAGGGTACCCAGCCCCTCTTTAAAACATCTAGGTTAAAAACTGCTTTTTATAGTAAAAAAAAAAAAAAAAAAAAAAAAGTCAGTTATTGTTTGTTCAGTAACCATCACCCCACAATAGACTCTGCACTAGTTTAAATTGATCAGGTCAAATAAGGTATTATGAAATCACGCCCTCTACTGTCCAAGCCATTTCCAGCATACATAAGACCAAAAACAACAGACCCTTATGGGTTAAAAATCACAGTTACGATTAGTTCAAATTAAGCATGACACACACACACAAAAAAAAGAACAAGTTACCATTGATGATTCAAATCTGCCCCTCGTTGTAACCAGTACGCAGCAAAATAACATCATCCCATCCCAGTTGCACCATGGAGCAATCTACTTAGTATCAATTGAACAAGCCTCACTTAAAATAACCATCAATGCACTGTCACTGACAGGAGGAGGAAACCAATAGGCCAGGGGTATTCAACTCTTACCCTACGACGTCCGGAGCCAGCTGGTTTTCTGTCCTACCTTAATTACACTCACCTGGTGTCCCAGGTCTAAACCAGGCCCTGATTAGGGAACAATTGAAAGAAAAACCCAGTGGAACTGGCTTCGAGGTCCAGAGTTGAGTCTGAGGGCAATAGGCTAATCACTGTTAATACCAAGCAAGCAACCAACCAACCAACCATCTTTCACTAGGTGCAACACTCAATTGAAGTAGCAACCCACAATCGAAAGCAATGGGAAGCAGGAAGAGGAGAAGTCATTCATTTAAGTTAAAGGCTACCATTTCCTAAAGGCCAGTCAAAGTGTAAAAGCTACTACAATCAGGAATTAAGAAAACAAACAATGTTTCGCACATTGACATTTTCAAGTTATTATACCCCCATAAAAGTTATATTGAAAGCAGGATTCAGATAAACTAGGTGTCACGTGATTGATAATGAGTAAGCTTCATGTGTCACAATGAGCAAAAAGCAACTACATATAAGTAAGGCAGCTTGTTTTAACCAGATTTGCTAGC
Organism: Oncorhynchus nerka; assembly: GCF_034236695.1. Lineage (NCBI taxonomy): Eukaryota > Metazoa > Chordata > Actinopteri > Salmoniformes > Salmonidae > Oncorhynchus > Oncorhynchus nerka. The sequence continues at coordinate 42,594,278 of NC_088422.1, forward strand.
ACAAGTGCTTGTCCATGGTGCAATGTAGAGTCAAGCTGACTAAGCATGTAAAGCATTGAGAACACTTTTTACTTGTTAAGACTACAGGTTTCAGGCCATACAGAAGGCCTCTGGGCTAGACTAGCCTATGTATTCACTGGAAACAATGCAAAGGTTTATACGGGTCTGGGTCATATTAACTAGGCACCAAATGAAAGAAAATGGACTGAAACAGGGAGGAACTACCTAACCATGTCCAATAAGAAGCTTGTGTTTTTGTATTTCAGTTGCAAAAAGTTTTGCTTTGGTGTGCACTACTAAATACGACCCGGCTGTGTCTATTAAAATGGTGCCGTACACATTTGATGCCGCCGTTAACTTGAGTCCCAAACTGCTTGTCTTTGACAGTGGCATTTCAAATCCATGTTGTATAGCAGCTTATTCATGGTCATATCCTAAGACTGCACGACGACACAATGATTTACCAAAACCATTATGGGACCAAAAGGACCAATAACTTAAAATATGGTCACAACAACCAAGTGAAAGTCATCTTCTGTGCATGCCATTGTTGTTCTGTAAGCATTTCTCTTTCATCGCTTGCACTCAAAAGCGCAAAACACTGACGTCATTATGATACGACTACAAAGTCTGGCGTCCCACACTTAAAAGCAGCATTGAGAAATCCATAGCCAGGCCAGTATAGGAATGTAGGGGTTCTGACATGGCCTGGCCAGTAGAGTGACAGTATAGGAATGTAGGGGTTCTGACCTGGCCAGGCCAGCATCTGTTCCTGTGAGGAGGAGGAGGAGAGGGAGGGAAGCTGTGTGGTTCTGATGTGTAGTAGGGAGAGTCTGAGGGCTCAGGGGGTTGTGATGTGCTGTGGAGTGTCGGCGTGAGGAAGGGTTACATTTGGTGGTGGTGGTGTTGTCTGTAGGAGCCCCCAACCAGTGCCAGAGGAAGGGGAATAATGGGTTGCGTCCGAAACAGCAGCCGATTCACCTTATACTACATTACCTTGACCGGGGCCCATATGACTCGAGTCAAAAGTAGTGCACTATGGAGGAAAGAGTGCCATTTGGGACACAGCCCTGGGGGTGTTTGGATGGGCAGCTGTCTGTGGACTCGCTCTCATGGGAGTAATGCAGCCAGCGTTGGCGTCAGTGGTGATGGTCTCTTTCCTCAAACAGAAGGACAGACAACTCCTGGGACTGGCTTAGCAGAGCTCACAGTGGCATCAGCCGAGTGGTGTGGAACAGGAGTGGGTTCAGTTCCTCCGCATGGACAGCCCGATGGAGGGAGGGCTCCGAGGCACTCCGCTCGATTTTTGGCAACAGGTCCTGGACCTGCTCAATGCCTAACATGACCTGGAGCGAAACAAAACGAACATTATATAAGTGGGAAATGTACTCCTGCTCATAAACAGTAAAAACCAAGGAGGCCGACATACATAAAATAAGACAAGAGAACAGTAAATAAAGAGAGGAATGAGTAAAATACCCTCTTGTTGCTGACTATGATAAACCAAGCACACAACAAATGCTTTGGCAGTGCTCTCTCTCACCTGTGGAAAGAGGGGCCTCTCATCACGTTTGAACTTCAGGCAGTCAATGATGAGCCTCTTCATGGACTTGGGTGAGCTACTGGACAGCAAACTGAGGTCTGGAGACAAGTAGCCACGCCCAACCATAAAGAGTATCTGAGAGAAAAGACAGGTTGGTAAACATGATACAGTACAGAAGTATCGTGTTTTTTATGCATGAGAGGTTTTAATGTGAATTATCTTACATGGCATGCATGTGAGCTGCACCCTTCAGATACAATACCGTTCAAAAGTTTGGGGTCACAAAGAAATTACCTTATTTTGAAAGAAAAGTACATGTTTTGTCCATTAAAATAACATAAAATTGATCCGAAATACAGTGTAGACATTTATAAAAAAAAAAAATATTTCACCTTTATTTAAACAGGTAGGCTAGTTGAGAACAAGTTCTCATTTGCAACTGCGACCTGGACAAGATAAGGCGTAGCAATTCGACACATACAACACAGAGTTACACATGGAATAAACAAAACATACGGTCAATAATACAGTAGAAAAAAAAAAAAAAAAAAGTCTATATACAGTGAGTGCAAATGAGGTAAGGAAATAAATAGGCCATGGTGGCGAAGTAGCAATTACAATATAGCAATTAAACACGAATGGTAGATCAGCAGAAGATGAATGTGCAGGTAGAGATACTGGGGTGCAAAGGAGCAAAGTAAATAAATAACAGTATGGCGATGAGGTAGGTAGATAGATGGGCTGTTTACAGATGGGCTATGTACAGGTACAGTGATCTATAAGCTGCTCTGACAGCTGGTGCTTAAAGCTAGTGAGGGAAATGTGAGTCTCCAGCTTCAGAGATTTTTGCAATTCGTTCCAGTCATGGGCAGCAGAGAACTGGAAGGAAAGACGACCAAAGGAGGAATTGGCTTTGGGGGTGACCAGTGAGATACACCTGCTGGAGCGAGTGCTACAAGTGGGTGCTGCTATGGTGACCAGTGAGCTGAGATAAGGCGGGGCTTTACCTAGCAGGGTCTTGTAGATGACATGGAGCCAGTGGGTTTGGCGACGAGTATGAAGCGAGGGCCAACCAACGAGAGCGTACATGTCGCAATGGTGGGTAGTGTATGGGGCTTTGGTGACAAAACGGATGGCACTGTGATAGACTGCATCCAATTTGTTGAGGAGAGTGGTGGAGGCAATTTTATAGATGACATCACCGAAGTCGAGGATCGGTAGGATGGTCAGTTTTACGAGGGTATGTTTGGCAGCATGAATGAAGGATGCTTTACTGCGATATAGGAAGTCGATTCTAGATTTAATTTTTGATTGGAGATGCTTAATGTGAGTCTGGAAGGAGAGTTTAGTCTAACCAGACACCCAGGTATTTGTAGTTGTCCACGTATTCTAAGACAGAGCCGTCCAGAGTAGTGATGCTGGACGGGCGAGCAGGTGCAGACAGTGATCGATTGAAAAGCATGCATTTAGTTTTACCTGCGTTTCAGAGCAGGTGGAGGCCACAGAAGGAGAGTTGTATGGCATTGAAGCTCATCTGGAGGTTAGTTAACACAGTGTCCAAGGAGGGGCCAGAAGTATACAGAATGGTGTCGTCTGCGCAGAGGTAGATCAGAGAATCACCAGCAGCAAGAGCAACATCATTGAAGTATACAGAAAAGAGAGTTGGCCCTAGAATTGAACCCTGTGGCACACCCATAGAGACTGCCAGAGGTCCGGACAACAGGCCCTCCGATTTGACACACTGAACTCTGATAGAGAAGTAGTTGGTAAACCAGGCGAGGCAATCATTTGAGAAACCAAGGCTGTCGAGTCTGCCAATAAAGAATGTTGTGATTGACAGAGTCGAAAACCTTGGCCAGGTCGATGAATACGGATGCACAGTAATGTCTCTTATCGATGGCGGGTTATGATGTCGTTTAGAACCTTGAGCGTGGCTGAGGTGCACCCATGACCAGCTCTGAAACCAGATTGCATAGCAGAGAAGGTATGGTCTGATTCGAAATGGTCAGTAATCTGTTTGTTAACTTGGCTTTCAAAGACCTTAGAAAGACAGGGTAGGATAGATAGGTCTGTAGCAGTTTGGGACTAGAGTGTCACCCGCTTTGAAGAGGGGGATGACCGCGGCAGCTTTCCAAACTTTGGGAATCTCAGACGATACGAAAGAGGTTGAACAGGCTAGTAATAGGGGTTGCAACAATTTCAGCAGATAATTTAAGAAAGAGAGGGTCCAGATTGTCTAGCCCGGCTGATTTGTAGGGGTCCAGATTTTGCAGCTCTTTCAGAACATCAGCTATCTGAATGTGGGTAAAGGAGAAATGGTGGGGGCTTTGGCGGGTTGCTGTGGAGGGTGCCGGGCAGTTGACCGTGGTAGGGGTAACCATGTGGAAAGCATGGCCAGCTGTAGAGAAATGCTTATTGAAATTCTCAATTATTGTGGATTTATCGGTGGTGACAGTGTTTCCTAGCCTCAGAGCAGTGGGCAGCTGGGAGGAGGTGCTCTTATTCTCCATGGACTTTACAGTGTCCCAGAACGTTTTTGAGTTAGTACTACAGGATGCAAATTTCTGTTCGAAAAAGCTTGCCTTAGCTTTTCTAACTGCCTGTGTATATTTGTTCCTAACTTCCCTGAAAAGTTGCATATCACGGGGGCTATTCGATGCTAATGCAGAACGCCACAGGATGTTTTTGTGCTGGTCAAGGGCAGACAGGTCTGGCGTGAACCAAGGACTATATCTATTCCTAGTTCTACATTTTTTGAGAGGGGCATGCTTATTTAAGATGGTGAGGAAGGCACTTTTAAAGAATAGCCAGGCATCATCTACTGACGGGATGAGGTCAATGTCATTCCAGGATACCCCAGCCAGGTCGATTAGAAAGGCCTGCTCGCAGAAGTGTTTCAGGGAGCATTTGACAGTGATGAGGGGTGGTTGTTTGGTCGCAGACCCATTACGGATGCAGGCAATGAGGCAGTGATCGCTGAGATCTTGATTGAAAACAGCAGAGGTGTATTTGGAGGGTGAATTAGTTAGGATGACATCTATGAGGGTGCCCGTGTTTACTGATTTGGGGTTGTACCTGGTAGGTTCATTGATATTTTGTGTGAGATTGAGGGCATCAAGCTTAGTTTGTAGAATGGCCTGAATGTTAAGCATGTCCCAGTTTAGGTCACCTAGTAGCACGAGCTCAGAAGATAGATGGGGGGCAATCAATTCACATATGGTATCGAGGGCACAGCTGGGGGCAGAGGGAGGTCTATAGCAAAAGGCAACAGTGAGAGAATTGTTTCTGGAAAGGTGAATTTTTAGAAGTAGAAGCTCAAATTGTTTGGGTATAGACTTAGTAATAAATAACTCTGCAGGCTATCTTTGCAGTAGATTGCAACACTGCCCCCTTTGGCAGTTCTATCTTGGCGGAAAACGTTATAGTTAGCAATGGAGATTTCAGGGTTTTTGGTGGTTTTCCTAAGCCAGGATTCCGACACGGCTAAGACATCTGGGTTGGCAGAGTGTGCTAAAGCAATGAGTAAAAAAATGTAGGGAGTAGGCTTTTAATGTTAACATGCATGAAACCAAGGCTTTTACGTTTACAGAAGTCAACAAATGAGAGCACCTGGGGGGTGGGAGTGGAGCTAGGCACTGCAGGATCTGGATTAACCTCCACATCAGAGGAACAGAGGAGAAGTAGGATAAGGGTACGGCTAAAGACTATACAAACTGGCCGTCTAGCACGCTCAGAACAGAGTGTAAAAGGAGCAGGTTTCTGGGCACGATAGCATAGATTCAAGGCATAGTGTACAGACAAAGGTAAGGTAGGATGTGAGTACATTGGATACATTGTTAACAGCTCATTTTGAATGGAATATCTACGTAGGCGTACAGAGGCCCATTATCAGCAACCATCACTCCTGTGTTCGTTAATCCAAGTTTATCATTTTAAAAGGCTAATTGATCATTAGATAACCCTTTTGCAATTATGTTAGCACAGCTGAAAACTGTTGTTCTGATTAAAAAAGCAATAAAACTGGCCTTCTTTAGACTAGTTGAGTATCTTGAGTATCAGCATTTGTGGGTTCGATTACAGGCTCAAAATGGCCAGAAACAAAGACCCGATTAACCTGTAATCGAACCCACAAATGCTGATGCTCCAGACACTCAACTAGACTAAAGGAGGAGTGATTTATTGCTTCATTAAATCGGCACAACAGTTTTCGGCTGTGCTAACATAATTGCAAAAGCTTTTTCTAATGAAAAAATTAGACTTAAAATGATAAAACTTGGATCAGCTAACACAACGTGCCATTGGAACACAGGAGTGATGGTTGCTGATAAATGTAGATATTCCATTCAAAATTAGCCATTTCCAGCTACAATAATCATTTACAACATTAAGTGTCTACACTGTATTTCTGATCAATTTGATGTTATTTTTAAAAAGTGACACATTTTTCTTTTCTTTCAAAAACAAGGACATTTCTAAGTGACCCCAAACTTTTGAACGGTAGTGCATTTACTGAGAGTCAAACCGTTCCTATCCTCCTCTCAGCCATCAAGTGTTATATTTATGGTGGTTTGTAAACTTGTAATACTTACATATTTAATAATTTCATTGTAAAGTATGTGTGCTTGAAGCTGCAACTTGTAAAAAAAAAAAAAACATTCTCACCTGGTCTCGGTTGTTAATCTGGGAATAAGGCAGAGTCCCCGACATCAGCTCAAACAGCACCACCCCGTAGCCGTACACGTCTGACTGGAACGTGTAAGGGTTGGCGTCCTGCATCCGGATCACCTCAGGAGCCTACAACGGAAACACACACACATCATTGAACAGCTGACGCAAGCAGATAGTTTCATTGTAGAAAATGTCCCTTTTCTAGCTGATGTTACAACTGTTTCTTTTTCCAAAACAATATAAAATCACACAAGAGAAATGCTACCCGTTGAAAGTCTAGAACACTCACAAGACATTAAAAATCACATGGCTAAATGTAGATTGACAGTTGAGGTGAAATGACGCCACACGCAATACCAGAGAGTGATATCTAGGTGGTACTCCCTAGACACCAAATGGAAGACAACGGACCGAAACAGGTAGTGACTACCTGAATGTTGCAAAACGTTTTCCATTGCAAAATGGCTTGCTACAGTGTGCCGTAATGAATACGACCCAGGAGTGCCAGTAACTTACCATCCACAGAATGGAGCCACTGGGCTGTTCTACCTGCTCAGAGCCACTCCATCGAGACTTCACCGTTGCCAGCCCAAAGTCCCCGATCTTCACAGTCCAGCCCTCATGGAGGAAGATGTCTGACAACAGAGCTCAGGAACATGGCAGCAAGTAGGTTGGTAGGTGTGTACATTTGGAAAAGCCAATCAATCACACATCTAAATAGATGTGAAATTGATAACATTCTACAAAGGTGATCTAGACTTGGACACAAAATATCTCTCTCCGATGGGGCTGACAAACATTTGATCCATTTTATGAAGCGTGACAAATACGAGAGTTAGATCAATTTGTTCTAATACATCTCCATGGATCTGCTAGAAAGCCTGATACATTCTACTTAGCCTTTAAAAAAGGGGAAGAAGAGATGCTGTGACACAGTTTGAAGCCAAACAGGCTCACACCAAGCAACATAACACGCAATTCATGATGCATAGATTTCACAACTGCCACACTATAAAAACATGAATATTAGTGGTTAGCAGCTCTGAACTCAAAGAAACACAAAATAAAAGGGGTGTTTAAAAATACTTCTGTGGTTATTCTTCATTGGCTGCAAAGGCCTACACTAGGTAAAGGAAGCTCTGACAGAGCCTCACCACTGACAATATTCATAAAGCGTCGTAAGAGTATGACTGCTGATCTAGGATCAGGGCCTTATCCATATAATGGTATTAATCTTCAGAGAGAAAAGCCCAGCTCAAGAAAGGATACTGTTTGATTTCAGGTCTCGATGAATTATATTCTTGGCATGAAGATAACTGAAAAAATAAATAAATAAATAAAAAAGACTAATGTTATTTACAATTGACTATACCAAAGAAGTCAAACTTTTTTTTTTTACTTTAAAAAACGACTACTTTTCAGGTGCGAATAAAAAGCACCACGTGACGAAATAAGACAGTCGAACCCAGCTCATGAGGCATGTATAAGTTATATTCAAGAATCCATTGCTACGAATCAAGAATTTAAAAGTTCAAAAATAGATGTACAAATTCCAGATTTCCCCTTTAATAACAGTGTGCAAAGAGCTGCAGCCTTACTCCATGCCCTGTGCTGTCTGCCTGGCCACGTCGATGCGACGCATGGTCTCAAACTTGGTCTCAGAGACGTGCAGATGGCGGTACAGGCTGCTGCCCTCACACCACTGTGTGATGATTGCAAAGTTAGGCTTAGTCATGAAGCCCATGAACAGCAGAATGTTGACGTGGCGTGTCTTTCTGCGGGGGAGGGAACCAACCAGGGAGCAATATTAGTCACAAAACACACTGCATAACTCTCCATATCACTCCTAAAACTGCATGTTTCCTCAATTCACCATGTTCGATCTATAACGTTTGAATAATGTACATTCCGGCACAGCACAGTCATTGAGTAATGTACATACCGGTATACCAGGACCTGATAAAAATAGCATTCATTAATTTGTCAATGTAACTAACAAGAAGAGAGCAGCTTCTCACCGTAGCACTTGCATTTCATTTTTAAAGGCTTGCAACTGCTCAGGTGTTGGCTCTGTCACTTTGAGGATCTTGATGGCCACGTCGCCGTGCCACTTGCCCTTGAAGACAGTCCCAAAGGAGCCTGCACCTATCCTTTTCTGGATGTTGACTTCTCGCGAGTGGACCTCCCAGTAGTAACTTGAGTCTCTATAACCGCCACGGTGCTAAAACACAAACCTATACTCAACACTATTTTCAACAACATCCCCATCACTAATTAACAGCAAACACAAAGGGTTCAGAGTCCCGGACATCACTTTCTAAAAAAAGGTGATGTCATCTCCAAAAAAAGACTGCAACAACCGTTGATGCCGTCACCTTTACATTAAAAAAAGTTACCAATTATTAGAAGTTACTATCTTGCCTCATTGCTACAACTCCCGTACGGGCTCGGGAGAGACGAAGGTCGAAAGTCATGCGTCCTCCGAAACACAACCCAACCAAGCCGCACTGCTTCTTAACACAGCAAGCATCCACCCCGGAACCCAGCCGCATCAATGTGTCGGAGGAAACACCGTGCACCTGGCGACCTTGGTTAGCACACACTGTGCCCGGCCCGCCACAGGAGTCGCTGGTGCGCGATGAGACAAGGACATCCCTACCGGCCAAACGCTCCCTAACCCGGACGACGCTAGGCCAATTGTGCGTCGCCCCAGGGACCTCCCAGTCACGGCCGGCTGCGACAGAGCCTGGGCTCGAACCCAGAGTCTCTGGTGGCACAGCTAGCGCTGCGATGCAGTGCCCTAGACCACTGCGCCACCTGGGAGGCCACCTTTACATTTTTGGGACTTTCCCCAGATGAAAACCTCATTCCATAGAAGCCTTTTTTTTTTTAGCACTGCTGGCATATCTAATTTCTACTTACCACTTTCTTTTTGTCGTCAGATGAGGAGGGCTTGCGCTCCTTGTGCTCTGAGGGGGATTTGGGGGGTCTCCTGCCAGGGGAGCCCAGGGAGGGCGGGCTGGTAGAGGGTTTGGGTGATGGTTCAGGAACTGTATATAATACAGTACCAAATGAGCAAGTTATTAAACACTTGCAAGGGGCGAATAATCTCAATAATAGTAATCTCAAATAAATAAATAAATCTGATCATTTTAAAATCTCACCCATTGTATTGTTTTGTAATTTTAACGCATCCTAAAAAGAGAACAAAAACACTTAGTGGTTATGCTAAGGTCCAATATCATTTAAACATTGACTCAGATCGATGCCCGCTATAGGTGTGATGTATGCCATTGTAGGGGATGAGAAATTAGCTGTAATAAATGGACTGCTGAAATTGCATAGTATAGTAAATCCTGGCGTGTAATACCAGACCCTGCATTGTGGGTGTGACTGTCTCACCTCTATGATGCTGACACCGGCAGGGCCTACGGTGCTGACCATGTGGACATTGGGGGTGGAGGTGGACCGATGCCTCTGTAGAGACTGACCATCTCCACCTGGCAGAGGAAACCGGAAGGCCGAGGTTGGGGACAGTAGTCCGTGCCTATATGAAAACATAGGAGCACAACAGTACAGGTTAAGGTTCATTTTTGAAGAGTTACCGTTCTCCATTGGAAGGGGGCACCAATACCATATGGTCTCTAGACTGGGACTTTCATTTTACATGGCACCCTATTCCCTTTATAGCACACTACTACTGACCAAGGAATAGGGTACAATTTGGGATGCATTTGACTATGATTCAGATCCACTTACCCAGAAGGATCCGGGGTTAAGGCTATGTCGCTCTGGGATATGGAGTTGTCTGGCAACAGTATGGATATCTGAGGGTACTCATCTGGGCAAGGATTAGGTGTGCACCTGGAAACAAGGTACAGTACATACACAGAGGCTAAACCAGGGGTAAGGAGCACTGTTCCAGTCACACAATGCTAACAGTACAACAAATATGAAGTGACATGAGTGACCTTGTGAAAACAGGGTCTCCACAGGCTCCATGAGGTTGAATTCAAGACTAAAATAATACCTTAATACCACTTGGAATTCAATTTAATGCCAATTCTGAGGTCTGCATGCAACACACATGCTAATATTCCCCTCCAGAAATGAGCCCATGTTGGCAAAAAAGTCATTTTTAGGGCTATAGCCTACATGGCTCATTATCAGGCAGGTGTGCTTTCTTAGCAATGAGCCTGACAGATGTAGCATAGTGGCTACTGGATAGGCTATACATGGCTGAAGCGCGGGGTTTCCCATCTGCATTTGTTTAGGCTATTAGCGAGATCACAAACTAGGTTAATAATTTTGGCTTCGATGTCAATACTAGCTTAGTATAATGATACTCAATACCATACCTGTGGGGGAAAAAATGCTTTAAAGTCAGATATACAGCACTGTTACTGTATAAAACATATGTTCTCTCCATCTTTAGAGCTTGGCCACAGGGTATGCAGGCTTTTGATCACACTTGGACCAGCTTAACAAGGTCCTGTTGAGCAGTGGATTTGTAGAATCTTGTGTGTTATAGTGGGCTGGAAGAAAAGTCCACACACACAGTAGCTCTCCCGGAGGTATTATTCTATAACATTAGAACATAAGCCTACATCCAAAAAGTCAAATAAAAAAATAACCTTGTTCAGTGAATCATGTATCAAATGCCTATACTTTGAGGTAAGGTAGCTAAGCAGGATGGCTCTAGTCATACCTTTTCCAGTGCCAAGTAAGACCTGAAAGAAGTTAGATGAAATAGCTAACATGCTCAGGGAATACATGATGGCTATTCAAAATAATCAGATATATTTTCGGGTCTTTATAGATTAATTTGCCTGCATGTGTTTATGTATATTGTTCTAGGCTATATCCTATGCTACATAATTTACAACCTGAGGAAGTGGGAACTCAAAACACATGGTGTATTCGGTGCATGTGACAAATACAATTTGATTTGCTTTCATTGCAGGAAGCAGGCTAACGCACATTACTGTTCTCCAAAAATGGTTTTAGAACCCATAAATCACCAGGAACGTTGTGTAGCCTAATCTCCGACATAAGAAAAAATTGCATTGGTAAGAGGAGGGTTTATCATCCCAGCTTTAGTTAAAAGTTGTCTATCAAACTGTACAGTCGTGGCCAAAGGTTTTGAGAATGACACAAATACTAATTTCCACAAAGTTTGCTACTTCAGTGTCTTTAGATAGTTTTGTAAGATGTTACTATGGAATACTGAAGTATAATTACAAGCATTTCATACGTGTCAAAGGCTTTTATTGACAATTATATGAAGTTGATGCAAAGAGTCAATATTTGCAGTGTTGACCCTTCTTTTTCAAGACCTCTGCAATCCGCCCTGGCATGCTGTCAATTAACTTCTGGGCCACACTGATGGCAGCCCATTCTTGCATAATCAATGCTTGGAGTTTGTCAGAATTTGTGGGGTTTTGTTTGTCCATCCACCTCTTGATGATTGACCACAAGTTCTCAATGGGATTAAGGTCAGGGGAGTTTCCTGGCCATGGACCCAAAATATCGATGTTTTGTTCCTTGAGCCACTTCGTTATCACTTTTGCCTTATGGCAAGGTGCTCCATCATGCTAAAAAGGGATTGTTCGTCACCAAACTGTTCCTAGATGGCTGGGTGAAGTTGCTCTCGGAGGATGTGTTGGTACCATTCTTTATTCATGGCTATGTTCTTGGACAAAATTGTGAGTGAGCCCACTCCCTTGGCTGAGAAGTAACCCCACACATGAATGGTCTCAGGATGCTTTACTGTTGCCATGACACAGGACTGACGGTAGCGCTCACCTGGTCTTCTCCGGACAAGCATTTTTACGGATTCCCCAAACAATCGGAAAGGGGATTCATCAGAGAAAATAACTTTACCCCAGTCCTCAAGCAGTGCAATCCCTGTACCTTTAGCAGAACATCAGTCTGTCCCTGATATTTTTCCTGGAGTGGCTTCTTTGCTGCCCTTCTTGACACCAAGGCCATCCTCCAAAAGTCTTCGCCTCACTGTGCATGCAGATGCAATCACACCTGCCATTGCTGAGCAAGCTCTGTACTGGCGGTGCCACAATCGTGCAACTGAATCAACTTTAGGAGATGGTCCTGGCGCTTGCTGGACTTTGTTGGGCGCCCTAAAGCATTCTTCACAACAATTGAACTGCTCTCCTTGAAGTTCTTGACGATCCGATAAATGGTTGATTTAGGTGCAATCTTACTGGCAGCAATATCCTTGCCTGTGAAGCCCTTTTTGTGCAAAGCAATTATGACAGCACGTGTTTCCTTGCAGGTAACCATGATTGACAGAGAAAGAACAATGATTCCAAACACCACCCTCCTTTTGAAGCTTCCAGTCTGTTATTCGAACTCAAATCAGCATGTGCGATCTCCAGCCTTGTCCTCGTCAACACTCACACCTGTGTTAACAAGAGAATCACTGACATGTCAGCTGGTCCTTTTGTGGCAGGGCTGAAATGGAGTGGACATGTTTATTTTGGATTCAGTTCATTTGCATGGCAAAGAGGGACTTTGCAATTAATTGCGTTTCATCTGATCACTCTTCATAACATTCTGGAGTATATGCAAATTTCCATCATACAAACTGAGATATTTTTGTGCCATTCTCAAAACTTTTGCCCATGACTGTAAGGCCACCTTGCTCTGCTCTGGCAACAGCCCAACTCACGTGACGTGCACACACACAGGCGCACATGTGGATAGCTCTTGAACATCTTGAAATTGCACTTACAGTATTTGATGATTTATTTTGTTTATTTTTCGTGGTGGCAACAATTAAGCAGCAGCACAATATAACGGAAACACTGTAATCGTCTCCTTCGCATTTTTTACAACCATTGACAATGGGATTGAAGACATTTTAAGAATTAAGACCTCGAAATCAGATAAATGAATATTAGACTTCTTAAGAACCCATGGACACCCAAACAAAATAAATCAAGACCATTGTAGGATTTTAAACCTTATCACAATGTCACAATCTTCCTCTTCCGGCGCCGACAGAGATGGCCGCCTCGCTTCACGTTCCTAGGAAACTATGCAGTTTTTTGTTTTTTTTACATGTTATTTCTTACATTAGTACCCCAGGTCATCTTAGGTTTCATTACATACAGTCGAGAATAACTACTGAATATAAGAGCAGCGTCAACTCACCATCAGTACGACCAAGAATATGACTTTCGCGAAGCGGATCCTGTGTTCTGCCTTTCACCCAGGACAACGGAATGGATCCCAGCCGGCGACCCAAAAAAACGACTTCGTTAAAAGAGGGAAACGTAGCGGTCTTCTGGTCAGACTCCGGAGACGGGCTCATCGTGCACCACTCCCCAGTATACTTCTCGCCAATGTCCAGTCTCTTGACAACAAGCTTTATGAAATCCGATCAAGGGTAGCATTCCAAAGAGACATCAGAGACTAACGTTCTTTGCTTCACGGAAACATGGCTCACTGGAGAGACGCTATCGGTTTCTCCACGCATCGCGCCGACAGAAAAAAACATCTTTCTGGTAAGAAGAGGGGCGGGGGCGTATGCCTTATGGCTAACGAGACGTGGTGTGGTCACAAAAGCATACAGGAACTCAAGTCCTTCTGTTCACCTGATTTAGAATTCCTCACAATCAAATGTAGACCGCATTATCTACCAAGGGAATTCTCTTCGATTATAATCACAGCCGTATATATTCCCCCCCAAGCAGACACATCGATGGCTCTGAACAAACTTGAATCCATACATCCTGAGGCTGCATTCATTGTAGCTGGGGATTTTAACAAGGCTAATCTGAAAACAAGACTCCCTAAATTGTATCAGCATATCAATTGCACAACCAGGGCTGGCAAAACCTTGGATCACTGCTATTCTAACTTCCGCGACGCATATAAGGCCCTGCCCCGCCCTCCTTTCGGAAAAGCTGACCACGACTCCATTTTGCTGATCCCTGCCTACAGACAGAAACTAAAACAAGAAGCTCCCACGCTGAGGTCTGTTCAACGCTGGTCCGACCAATCTGATTCCACACTCCAAGACTGCTTCCATCACGTGAACTGGGATACGTTTCGTATTGCGTCAGACAACAACATTGACGAATACGCTGATTCGGTGTGCGAGTTCATTAGAACGTGCGTTGAAGATGTCGTTCACATAGCAACGATTAAAACATTCCCACCGGAAATATGACCGAATACAAACAGTGTAGCTATTCCCTCCGCAAGGCAATCAAACAAGCTAAGCGTCAGTATAGAGACAAAGTAGAATCTCAATTCAACAGCTCAGACACAAGAGGTATGTGGCAGGGTCTACAGTCAATCACGGATTACAAAATGAAAACCAGCCCCGTCACGGACCAGGATGTCTTGCTCCCAGGCAGACTAAATAACTTTTTTGCCCGCTTTGAGGACAATACAGTGCCACTGACACGGCCTGCAACCAAAACATGCGGCCTCTCCTTCACTGCAGCCGAGGTGAGTAAAACATTTAAACGTGTTAACCCTCGCAAGGCTGCAGGCCCAGACGGCATCCCCAGCCGCGCCCTCAGAGCATGCGCAGACCAGCTGGCTGGTGTGTTTACGGACATATTCAATCAATCTCTATCCCAGTCTGCTGTTCCCACATGCTTCAAGAGGGCCACCATTGTTCCTGTTCCCAAGAAAGGTAACTGAGCTAAACGACTACCGCCCCGTAGCACTCACTTCCGTCATCATGAAGTGCTTTGAGAGACTAGTCAAGGACCATATCACCTCCACCCTACCTGACACCCTAGACCCACTCCAATATGCTTACCGCCCAAATAGGTCCACAGACGATGCAATCTCAACCACACTGCACACTGCCCTAACCCATCTGGACAAGAGGAATACCTATGTGAGAATGCTGTTCATCGACTACAGCTCGGCATTTAACACCATAGTACCCTCCAAGCTCGTCATCAAGCTCGAGACCCTGGGTCTCGACCCCGCCCTGTGCAACTGGACTTCCTGATGGGCCGCCCCCAGGTGGTGAGGGTCGGCAACAACATCTCCACCCCGCTGATCCTCAACACTGGGGCCCCACAAGGGTGGGTTCTGAGCCCTCTCCTGTACTCCCTGTTCACCCACGACTGCGTGGCCACGCACGCCTCCAACTCAATCATCAAGTTTGCGGACGACACAACAGTGGTAGGCTTGATTACCAACAACGACGAGACGGCCTACAGGGAGGTGGTGAGGGCCCTCGGAGTGTGGTGTCAGGAAAATAACCTCACACTCAACGTCAACAAAACTAAGGAGATGATTGTGGACTTCAGGAAACAGCAGAAGGAACACCCCCCTATCCACATCGATGGAACAGTAGTGGAGAGGGTAGCAAGTTAAGTTCCTCGGCATACACATCACAGACAAACTGAATTGGTCCACTCACACTGACAGCATCGTGAAGAAGGCGCAGCAGCGCCTCTTCAACCTCAGGAGGCTGAAGAAATTCGGCTTGTCACCAAAAGCACTCAAACTTCTACAGATGCACAATCGAGAGCATCCTGGCGGGCTTTATCACCGCCTGGTACGGCAACTGCTCCGCCCACAACGGTAAGGCTCTCCAGAGGTAGTGAGGTCTGCACAACGCATCACCGGGGGCAAACTACCTGCCCTCCAGGACACCTACACCACCCGATGTTACAGGAAGGCCATAAAGATCATCAAGGACAACAACCACCCGGAGCCACTGCCTGTTCACCCCGCTATCATCCAGAAGGCGAGGTCAGTACAGGTGCATCAAAGCTGGGACCGAGAGACTGAAAAACAGCTTCTATCTCAAGGCCATCAGACTGTTAAACAGCCACCACTAACATTGAGTGGCTGCTGCCAACACACTGACTCAACTCCAGCCACTTTAATAATGGGAATTGATGGGAAATGTAAAATATATCACTAGCCACTTTAAACAATGCTACCTAATATAATGTTTACATACCCTAAATTATTCATCTCATATGTATACGTATATACTGTACTCGATACCATCTATTGCATCTTGCCTATGCCGCTCTGTACCATCACTCATTCATATATCTTTATGTACATATTCTTTATCCCCTTATACACACAAGTGTAAGACAGTAGTTTTGGAATTGTTAGTTAGATTACTTGTTGGTTATTGCTGCAATGTCGGAACTAGAAGCACAAGCATTTCGCTACACTCGCATTAACATCTGCTAACCATGTGTATGCGACAAATAAAATTTGATTTGATTTGTACTGGAGACTGACAACATTATTGACTCATACAATCTAGGACAGTATCCCTGTTCCGTCTCCATGTCCTCGACAGACTCACCGTTTTGTTATAGTGTCCATGTCCACACACACAGTGGGGACCTTGCTACTGCAGTGCTGGTGAAACTTGTAGCCGCATGTCTGACATCTGAAGCCGTTGAACAGAAACTTGTGACAGAAGTCACAATAGGCCAACTTAAAGAAGGTTTTTCGTACCTGGAATACAAATGACTTTAAATAGGTTGTGTATTTTTCAGACATTTCAATTGAAACGGTAGGGCAGTGTTTAAGAAGGAAAGTGAGGTGAGGGTTTGTGACAAAGTAGTGATAGGTCCAGTATTCTAACAAGCACATTCATTAAAACGTGGTGGTGGTAACCACTACTGGAAAAATAGGTGTTGCCATACAATACACGAATGCAGAGTGAAACAATTACAAGATCTACTTACAAAGTTATGCATGGTGAGGGGGACATCATCCAACACCTCCACCAGAAGCTCTTCTCCTACCAGCGGGGTGATGTCAGTGTTCCAATCAGTTAGTCTCTTGCGACTGCAGGAGGGGGTGGTGGACAAAAAGACAAAGGAAATGGGAGAACAAAGCTGAATCAGAAAACTGTATTGCCATGAAAGACAAAGCAGCTAAAAATGTATTCTGGGGTTGTACATAGAAAGTTAAGAAATATTGTTTGAGCAACAATGTATATAAAAATTGTGTTATAAATCAGGTTAAAGGGGGAGTGACCCAAATGGAATCAAATCAGTCTGCCAGTTTAGTTAAGTGTTCATAAAGTATGACACTGACAAGATGTCCAAGTCCCAAATAGCACCCTGTTTCTTATATAGTGCACTACTTTTGACCTGAGCCATATGGGCTACAACAGACACTTACCCTTCTAGGAGTCGAAACACAGCGCAACAGTCCTGGCTCAGGCCCCTTACTTTAAGGGCTTTATCCAAACTGTCATAAACGGTCTGCCCAGGGCGAACATTCACCTGCAGACACAAATAGATGTTTGAACAAAATAGGAGGTATATGAAAGCTAGTTTAGCAATGTCAGAGAAATAACTACTTTCACGTGATAAAATACAACACTAAAAACCATTTAGAGTTAAGAAATCTTGTAAGTCACGTAGACAGTTGGTTGTTATGCAACAAAACCGACGCGTGCGCAACTATGGGTCTAAACAGACCGGGTTGGCTTAGATTGTTGACATGGATATTTTGTCTCCAATGTTTATTGAAAACAAATACATTTGCACAATGAGCACATATAGATACATAGTCATGACGTTGGCCTGGGGGTAGGTTTATGACAATCATAAATACCTCTTCCCCCCTTTTTCCTCTATCCTACTGAGGTTACATTTGCAAAACCCTTGGTTAACATAGAGATTCTGGGAACATCAGAAGGTGGGGGGAAATGAACTATATTCTGGTAATCCGACCGATTGAACATAATGAATATGTCAGTTCGGTTGTCATCTGAGACATTCTCATCAATGATAAGATGACAAACTCTACAGTGGAAAGTCTACACATCAGAGTTATCGGATTCACATGGATGGGATGAAATGTGAATTTAGCTTCTAAAATGTGAAATTTGGGTTTTCATAAGGTAGGGCTCTGCTCAATCAGTGGCCCGCCCCTGTGAAGGGACATGGGCTATAAAACTTTTCAAACAGGCCCTCCTCTCCCTACCGATATAAGCCCTTGACGACAATATAACCTCCTGTTCCGAGGATGACGGTCCGATGTCAGAATGGTTCAGATAATAACTACAGAACGAAGCCAACATCAGCGTGAGCTTTGGTTGCGAATGGTATAAACTTTGAACTCTTATTCACTACAGAAGTGATACTTCCTAGCCGTTGAGTTAGCAACAGTCGCTGCAAACGAGGATTAGGAAGGAACAGACAGAGTATCCCGTCTATCACACAACGGCGTTACTACAACGTATCCAATTGACAACCAGAGACATTCTTCAAAGGACAAAGGACTCGGTTGGACAACACGGCCTTCCATCTACCACCAACCTACCGAAGCGCAGCTCAGAGTAAATATTTATTGCATTTTCCTGTTCCAAATGGGCGGTAATTTAGAATGCATAAGATACTGTATTTACGATAGCACAGTTTCGCCCTTTGTTCCTCAGTCTTCCCGCTCTTTCACTCAAACCCATCCCCTTTTCTTTTGTGTAACAAGCTGTCATATCTGTTCCGCCTGCTAGGGACATTTTCCTTTATGACATAATTTGTAATCAAGTTATTATTTAATTATGTGTATGTGTAATTATTAGTTAGGTATTTAGTAAATAAATAATTAAACCCAATTTTGTATTGCTGATTCAACTTGTTAGCCAGGGTTTGTGCGGATAACCAAGAATTTTAAACTTTCAGATGAGACTGAATTAAGATGACGATTAATATTAACTGCTATTGATGTAAAATATTACTAGGTCTGTAAGAGTTTAAATCGGAAGATAACAGCTCTATAAATATTATTTTGTGGTGCCCGACTCTAGTTAATTACATTTACATGATTAGCTGAATCAGGTAATAATTATTTTATAGAATAGCATGTCATATCACTTAATCCAGCATAGCCAAAGACATGACAATATATACACAGATGCATATACTTAAATATATATACACATACATAGAGATACACATAGAGATACGAGGTCGACTGATTAATTAGGACCGATTTCAAGTTTTCATAACAATCGGAAATCGGTATTTTTGGACACCATTTTTTTTTACACCTTTATTTCAGTAGGCAAGTCAGTTAAGAACACATTCTTATTTAATTTTTTTGAATTTTACCCCCTTCTTTCTCCCCAATTTCGTGGTATCTTGTCTCATCGCTACAACTCGGGAGAGACGAAGGTTGAAAGTCATGCGTCCTCCGATACACAACCCAACCAAGACGCACTGCTTCTTAACACAACGCGCATCCAACCCGGAAGCCAGCCGCACCAATCGGCCCGCCACAGGAGTCGATGGTGCGCGATGAGATAAGGATATCCCTACCGGGCAAGCACTCCCTAATCCGGACAACGCTAGGACGACGCCAATTGTGCGTCGCCCCACCGGCCTCCCGGTCGCAGCCGGTTACGACAGAGACTGGGCGCGAACCCAGGGTCTCTGGTGGCACAGCTGGCGCTGCAGTACAGCGCCCTTTACCCCTGCGCCACCCGGGAGACCTCACATTCTTATTTTCACTGACGGCCTAGGAATGGTAGGTTAACTTCCTTGTTCAGGGGCAGAACGACAGACTTTGTCAGCTCGGGGATTCAATCTCGCAACCTTACAGTTAACTAGTCCAACTTTCTAACCACCTGCCTCTCATTGCCATCCACGAGGAGCCTGCCTGTTACGCGAATGCAGTAAGAAGCCAAGGTAAGTTGTTAGCTAGCATTAAACTTACCTTATAAAAAACAATCAATCATAATCACTAGTTAACTACACATGGTTGATGATATTACTAGTTTATCTAGCGTGTCCTGCGTTGCATATAATCGATGTGGTGCGCATTCGAGAAAAAGGACTGTCGTTGCTTTGTGTACCTAACCATAAATATCAATGCCTTTCTTAAAATCAATACACAAGTATATATTTTTAAACCTGCATATTTAATTAATATTGCTTTGAATTTCCTTTAACTAGGTAAATTGTGTCACTAACCATAAATACCTGGCAAACTGTGTGAAGACTACTTTCTAACAAAAACAGCCAACTAAAATGATTTAACAAAAGCGCATACACAAGTATATATTTTTTTTAAAAATCAATGCATATTTTTTTAAACCTGCATATTTAGCTAGCGTTAGCAGGCAATATTAACCAGGTGAAATTGTGTTACTTCTCTTGCGTTCATTGCACGCAGAGTCAGGGTATATGCAACAGTTTGGGCTGACTAATTTGCCAGAATTTTAAGTAATTATGACATAATATTGAAGGTTGTACAATGTAACAGCAATATTTAGACGTATAGATGCCACCCGTTAGATAAAATACGGAACTTCTCCGCATTTCACTGAAATAATAAACGTTTTGTTTTCGAAATGATAGTTTCCGGATTTGACCATATTAATGAGCAAAGGCTCGTATTTCTGTGTGTTATTATGTTATAATTAAGTCAATGATTTGATATTTGATAGAGCAGTTTGACTGAGCAATGGTAGGCAGCAGCAGGCTCGTAAGAATTCATTCAAACAGCACTTTCGTGCATTTCACCGTACCATGCATCTCACCATACCTTCTCTGCTATGCAATCTGGTTTCAGAGCTGGTCATGGGTGCACCTCAGCCACGCTCAAGGTCCTAAACGATATCTTAACCTCCATCGATAAGAGACATTACTGTGCAGCCGTATTCATTGATCTGGCCAAGGCTTTCGACTCTGTCAATCACCACATCCTCATCGGCAGACTCGACAGCCTTGGTTTCTCAAATGATTGCCTCGCCGGGTTCACCAACTACTTCTCTGATAGAGTTCAGTGTGTCAAATCGGAGGGTCTGCTGTCCGGACCTCTGGCAGTCTCTATGGGGGTGCCACAGGGTTCAATTCTTGGACCGACTCTTCTCTGTATACATCAATGATGTCGCTCTTGCTGCTGGTGAGTCTCTGATCCACCCCTACGCAGACGACACCATTCTGTATACTTCTGGCCCTTCTTTGGACACTGTGTTAACAACCCTCCAGGCAAGCTTCAATGCCATACAACTCTCCTTCCGTGGCCTCCAATTGCTCTTAAATACAAGTAAAACTAAATGCACGCTCTTCAACCGATCGCTGCCTGCACCTGTCCAACATCACTACTCTGGACAGCTCTGACTTAGAATACGTGGACAACTACAAATACCTAGGTGTCTGGTTAGACTGTAAACTCTCCTTCCAGACCCACATCAAACATCTCCAATTCAAAATTAAATCTAGAATTGGCTTCCTATTTCGCAACAAAGCATCCTTCACTCATGCTGCCAAACATACCCTTGTAAAACTGACCATCCTACCGATCCTCGATTTCGGCGATGTCATTTACAAAATAGCCTCCAATACCCTCCAATCCCTACTCAACAAATTGGATGCAGTCTATCAAAGTGCAATCCGTTTTGTCACCAAAGCCCCATTTACTACCCACCATTGCGCCCTGTACGCTCTCGTTGGCTGGCCCTCGCTTCATACTCGTCGCCAAACCCACTGGCTCCATGTCATCTACAAGACCCTGCTAGGTAATGTCCCCCCTATCTCAGCTCGCTGGTCACCATAGCATCACCCACCTGTAGCACGCGCTCCAGCAGGTATATCTCTCTGGTCACCCCCAAAACCAATTATTTCTTTGGCCGCCTCTCCTTCCAGTTCTCTGCTGCCAATGACTGGAACGAACTACAAAAATCTCTGAAACTGGAAACACTTATCTCCCTCACTAGCTTTAAGCACCAACTGTCAGAGCAGCTCACAGATTACTGCACCTGTACATAGCCCACCTATAATTTAGCCCTAACAACTACCTCTTTCCCTACTGTATTTATTTTATTTAATTTTGCTCCTTTCACCCCATTATTTCTATTTCTACTTTGCACATTCTTCCACTCCAGTGTTTTACTTGCTATATTGTATTTACTTTGCCACCATGGCCTTTTTTTTGCCTTTACCTCACCTCATTTGCTCACATCGTATAGACTTGTTTATACTGTGTTTGTTTTACTCCATGTGTAACTCTGTGTCGTTGTATGTGTCAAACTGCTTTGCTTTATCTTGGCCAGGTCGCAATTGTAAATGAGAACTTGTTCTCAACTTGCCTACCTGGTTAAATAAAGGTGAAATAAAAATAAATAAAAAGTCTATCAGCGCAGCCCCTTTGTAGCGCGATGAGCAAAGTACCTGCTCCACTTATTCATTGCTAGGGCTGTCCCCACTCGTGCTGCACAGAAGTTAACACACTTGAATGACGCAACACAGTATGTAAACATCGAAACGGTTCATTACTGTCGCAAAAAATAAATATCCACACAGGCTAAAACACATTTACAATCCAACACGATACAGGTAGCTTCCAGCTAGAATTATAGGCTACCTTTCCTTGTTAGCTTACAACGGAATATTCCTCGCAAAGAAAAACACATTCACTTCATTTTCTTTTGCCTCCCTTCGGGTTTTCACTAGATTCCATAGACACATTATGCCTACAAATGACAATTAACGTCTTAAAGAGACAGCGCACCGTATTAGAAAAGATATTGCTTCTTCCATGCAAATGCTGTTAATCAGTACAATAAAAGTAATGTACTCTTAGCCGTTGCCAATATAATAAGTCCTAAATAGAAGCGATTGTTTGTCATCTGTAGCATAAAATGTTCAAATGTCATGATTGTGAATGCCCATAGCGGAGTCTGTCTGGATCAAGTGCCATTCTACGACTTTGGCTAATACGTATTTTTTTGTGGTATTGAGCATCGTGATGCTAAACCTGGTAATGAAGTAAAAATTCTGGTATCGTGACACCATTTTATAGCCATTCAGCAAGCAAGAGGATTGATAGCTGTTTCTCTCCTTGAATATGCCTACTAGGTTTTTTTTTTATTGCTAGAAATAAGTTTAAATATATTGCTGTTCATTATATATATATATATTTCGGCTACTCGTTCAAGAGCTAGAGAGAAGGGGAATGAGATAGGCCAGTGGAGTAGCCAGCAGAGGTGTGAATTGCACAAGAAAGGAACAGTGAAGACAGATGTGAAAGTTGGAAGTTAAAATATTATAGGTCTGCTAAAGGGAATCTTTGCGACCACCTGTGCTACAGGCAACCCAAAGAGGCAAAAGAATATACACACGTTCATCAATAAGTGGTTGCACAGATTTAGATAAATCACGCATTCAAATTAAAAATGTCAAAATAACCACCCATTACTTCACAAAAATGTATCAATGGCTTATCATTAGGCTATGGACTGCTTGATAGCATGAGTTTCTATTGTCAATTTCATCTTCATAGCAGTCTCTCTATATCTCCACCTTAAACGTTTCTTCGTCAATTTAAATGATAGGATAATGCTAAATCAATGTAGCCTATAATGTAGACTAGTTTTGGATATCATACAGAAATTTGACTTGCTATGAGAAAACAGAATTTGAATCTGTATTTTTCGTGATTAGGACGAAAACATCTCAACGCAGTTGGCGAGAAAAGTCCTTAAGACAGACAACACAGCTCATACGGTTATGCAAGTATATCAAAATGCAATTTGCAGAACGCACAAAACAAATATTAGACAGCAGGGACCTTAATCCAGGAGGGGATTGTCTCTGCTGCTGTTACAAAGAAGCTTGATCTTGCAAGCATGAGCCACTTACCTAATATTATCAAAAACCCAGCTGGAGATAACTATCTAAGAGTAGGTAAATAACTTAATAGTTGTAAGACAAATATCTGTCAAACAGTAGTGAATTTCATACAAGTGTAACCTGATCACCTCACTTAAGTTGTGCTGCAGTAGTGACTCACCTCACGAAGCTGCTGTTTTTGCTCGGTGTTGTAAACAAACATGTGACTCGCTCAAACAGCTGTTTTGGGAAACTAGTTCCAGTAAGCTTCATAATGAAACAATCTAACAGGCGAAATTATGAACATGATCTGCTTTATCTACACTACATGACCAGAAGTATGTGGACACCTGCTCATTCCAAAACCATGAGCATTATTATGTAGTTGGTCTCCCCTTGCAGCTATAACAGCCTCCAATCTTCTGGGAAGGTTTTCCACTAGATGTTGGAAGATGGCTGAATGGAAGCAAGTCCCCGCAGAAACAAGACCATTAGTGTGGACGGGCACTGATGTTGGGCGATTAGGCCTGGCTCGCAGTCAGTTTCAATTAATCCCAAAGATGTTCAATTGGGTTGAGGTCAGGTTTCTGTGCAGGCCAGTCAAGTTCTTCCACACCAATCTTGACAAACTATTTCTGTATGGACCTCACTTTGTGCACGGGGACAATGTCATTGTGCACGGGGGCATTGAAACAGGAAAGGGCCTTCCCCACACTATTGCCACAAAGTTGGAAGCACAGCATCATCTAGAAAGTCATTGTATGCTGTAGCGTTAAAATTTCCCTTCACTGGAACTAAGGGGCCTAGCACAAACCATGAAAAACATCCCCAGACCATTATTCCTCCTCCACCAAACTTTACAGCTGACACTATGCATTTGGGCAGGTAGCGTTCTCCCCGGATCCGCCAAACCCAGATTCGTCCTTCAGACTGCCAAATGGTGAAGCGTGATTCATCACTCCAGAGAACGCATTTCCACTGCTCCAGAAGCTTTACACCACTCCAGCCGACGCTTGGCATTGCACATGGTGATCTTAGGCTTGTGTGCAGCTGCTCAGCCATGGAAATTAATTTCAAAAAGCTCTCGACTAACAGATGATTTTTACGCGCTACAGCACTCTGCGTCCCATTCTGTGAGCTTGTGTGGCCTACCACTTCCTGGCTGAGCTGTTGTTCCTAGACGTTTCCTCTTCACAATAACAGTCTTTCAGTTGACCGGGGCAGCTCTAGCAGGGCAGACATTTGACGAACTGACTTGTTGGAAAAGTGGCATCCTATGATGGCGCCACGTTGAAAGTCACTGAGCTCTTCAGTATGGGCATTCTACTGCCAATGTTCATCTTTGGAGATTGCACGGCTGTGTGCTCAATTTTATACACCCGTTAGCAATGGGTGTGGCTGAAATAGCCGAATCCACTCATTTGAAGGGGTGTCCACATTCTTTTGCATATTTTGTGTATTACCAAGTGCACAAGTTGACTGCAGGTAATTATTTAAAACATACAAATGTATTTAAAAATGGTTTTGGAGTGCATTTCAAAATACCCTGGGATACTGTATATAAGGTACACCGCCCAACCCTAATGGGTTTTCATGTTTGAGAGACAAGATGAGAAATTGGAACTGGGCCCTAGGCACCAGCTGGTGCACAACATTAACTGTCTGCTGCGTAGGGGTTGGGCCTAGTCATTAAAACATCGTGAAATATTACTGTTGAAAATATTTCAAATTTACTTGTATGCGAGGGCCCCAAGAGATTATTCTGAATGTCTTACCACGGTCCTCTGTTGATTGGGGAGGAAGACACGGATGGTGCCCCCACCTCGGGGCACATCCTCTGGACTTGTCTCTCCCGAGGAGGAGCAGGAGGAAGAGTTTGAGGACATAATGACAGGCAGGAAGAGCAAGGGAAGCAGCACTGAGATCCTTCAACAACAGGAGAACTTCATGCACTGGGGATCCGGGGGAGTGAGCCCTTACCTGGAACCTGAGACAAACAGTGCTACTAATTAGCAACAATCCATCTGACGCCAATGACCGAGTGAAACAAATGTGCCCATAATCATGATCTTAGATCGACAGAGTATGTTGCAACTAGCTAGGATGATACCACACTGGTGTGTGTACAGAACTGGTAAATAAACAGAAGAGGCCTCATTTTGACATTCCAAAATCCAGCTGCTCACAATAAAATCATTGACTGTTAGGGTTGTTTGCACCACACAAGGGAGCTGGTGTAAATTGTCAATGACTCGAGCAAACGTTAATCTCATATGAAAATTACTATTTTGACACGTCAACTAAATGTACTAGCAACCAGCTATATAGTAGCTTTATAGGCAACTTTTCATAGCCTAAACATCTAGCTAACATTAGCTACACTATGTCTCGCTGCACTTTTACTCTGAGCTGGAAACATTTCATGTGTATGCGAAATGGCGTAATTAGCTATCTACAAATGCTATAGCTAGCAAAAGTCTGGCAAATAAGATAACTAGTTACGTATCCTAGTTTAGCATAGTGGGATTTGACTGCTTAGCAATATGACATTTTGAAAATTTGGAAGCCATGTTTGTCTCAGTTAACCACTTTAGATTACTATTCATTTACAATTATTTTTGATGAAATGACAATACCGCTTCGACGAGGCTAAATTATAAATAGTTTCCTAATTCCTGTCAGGTGTTTTTTCACGTTCGAGTGAGCGCTTTCATGAGGCGGAAAGGGATTAGTTAGCTAGATGGCAAGCTAGCTAGTAAAACCAGAGCTAACGTAGCGCGTTAGCTTGCTACTTTTGCTGTCTGACATTACCAAGTAATGAAAAGCTTGTTTACGCATTAGCATAAGCAACTGTTTTATGCATAATGGACAATTAAAGACCACTGCAAAACGAGTCAATCATAAACAAGAAATTGCATATTTGGTTTCGGAATAAAGTCTTACCTGAAGCAGCCATCTTGAATTCTCTCAATCTGAAGTAGAATCTGTCAAGTATTTCTGGGAAAGCGGAACACCTCCGTGTTGCACGCTCTGTATTGGGCCATTCTCACATTTACACTCGCTCATTGGATGACAGAATCGATACATAAAGGAGGCGGGTGTTACAAGCAACAACAAAAAATGACATTGTATAAATTCATGTCACAGTATGCTACACAGACAAATTACGTGGATGATTCAGGGTAACCATTGGTTACATCAGAATGTATAAAATTTAACTAAAAAAAGAAGAAGCAAAAAGCAAAACAGCTGCATACCATAAATAGAGTTAGGGCCTCAGTGTCAGTGGAGGCTCCTCAGAGGAGGAAGGGGAGGACCATCCTCCTCAGTGAATTACATTTTTTAAAATAGTGAAACATTTAAAAAGTTATCATTTTTAGATAAAACTATGCAAAATATTTTCACGTCACCAAATAATTGATTAAAACACACTAGGGTAGCAGCATGGCGTAGCCGGAGAACAGCTAGCTTCCGTCCTCCTCTGGGTGCATTGACTTCAACCTAGGAGGCTCATGGTTCTCACCCCCTTCCATCACCCCATTCAGAACCAATCAGTCGATATAATTGAGAACAATCATCAGAAATCACGTGATATGAATCAGACAGTGGGTCGCCACCTGATCCACTAGTTGGTCAGAAGGTTAAAATCAACGTTTCATGTCGTAATTTCCGAGTAGGCGGTAAATATAATTGTATTGTGCTGTAACTGAAACTAGAAGATCTTCTGATGTCCTTTCCCTTCGTCAAAGGTACGTAATGGATTTTTAAAGTGTTTTTACCCCGGGATAACCGGCTATTATGACCCATAGAAGGGAAGAACATTTATTGAGTGCAATTCGATCTACAGTACATCTACACCACGATATGGAACATTGAACCTTCTGACCAACTAGTGGGTCAGGCGGCGCCTCACTGTCTGATTCATATTGTTTGATTTCTGATGATAGTTGTCGATTATATCGACTGATTGCAAGTGTATTGGGTGCTTCCATAGACTTACACAGTAATTATGACAAGTTCCAGGGGATATCTTCCAACCTATCAGAGCTCTTGCAGCATGAACTGACATGTTGTCCACCCAATCAAAGGATCAAAATGAATCTAGCATAAGTATAAGCTACAGCTAGCTAGCACTGCAGTGCATAACATGTGGCGAGTAGCTGACTCAAAGACAACGACAATAGTTGAACAGTTTTGAACAAATGAATAACTTCAAAAATGAAGGAGCAAGAGAGAGAGCTATATTTCAAAATGTTTTTCACTTACTTAGCTGCATAATTTAGCCTACTCAAACACCTGGCTTAAACAGCGGGACGCTATGTTAGCTAGCTGGCTATGACTATCCAACATTGGAACTCTTCCAAGGTAAGCTTTTGGTTTTACTAATGTATTGCCACCGGTGTTCCTGCTAAACTGCTTACTATCTGTACACTGTGCTGCATGATTGTAGCGGGTTTACTAAAACTATTAACTATGTTAACCTTGACATTACTTTAGCTAATATGGTGACAACGATGTAGGCTGTGTGTAGCGTTTATGATATGAAGGTTTGGCTTGGAAGTTTTTTTTCGCCTGGTCATGGACAGCTGATGTGTTGTGCACTTTAGTCCACAAGTGAAGGGAAAAGGTAAAAGGAGAGTGCGTAGATGCAAGAAGGTATACAATGAGGTGTTTATATGTGGCTATGAGAGTTAACGGTTTGTGTTTGATCAGGGGTGTATTCATTCCACCAATTCTGTTGAAAAATGTTTCTTTAACAGAAGCAAATGGAACGGGGATAATCATATCTGAATTTGTCCAATAAAAACTCATTTGCAACTGTTGGACTAATGATTACAACCTAGATCGGTGTGTACCAACGTTGCAAACTTTCATTCATAAGCTAGGTTGAAGGAACCGCATAGGGAAAAATCTAGTATCATGTAGTAGCCTAAACCTGTTATATTGAAGTGGGTGAATGGAATATGAATGACAGTCATTCTACATGCTGTAATAGAAATAAGGCCATGCTCATAAAAAATAAACATCCTCAAACGGCACCAACCACCAACGCATCCTGTGATAAGGCAAATGTTCAGATTGTATGTATGATTCAAATTAACAACAGTAATGTGGTATGTATCATAAGAGCAAGAAAAAACAAGGTTAAAACCAGGAACTGTTTTTATTTTGACATATTGTTCATCTCTGGGCGAGTCACTACCTCAGATACAGTGCAAATGTAGTACAAAATTCTACGTCTATAATATTGTGAGGTTGATAAAGGAAAAATGTACATTTTAGCCATTTAAAAAAAAGTATTGAGTGTTTTTGTAGCCCCCTGGAAAATAGGTAAATAACTAAAACATCAGACATATAGCAAAGCCAACAATAGCCTTGTTATGAAGATTTTTTTTTCTTTAGTTCTGTTAATTACATGGAAAATAGTCAAATTTGGAGTTAGGAAAATCGTAGTATACATAACTTCTCTGGTAGAGTCTGTTTCAATGAAATTATTCAATGTCTGATGCCATATTTCCATGAAATACAAATCTGAGGTATGGTGTGTAAAACTGAAAACACAACATTAGACTATGTGGTTAGGCTGCTATGGCCATGGCCTGTCAATTGAGAGGGGCACACTGAGACGTGGCTAATGTTACTCCATGCTGAGAAACTTCCTCTTTTTGGCAGTGTGTGTATATGAGTGGTGGCGCCATTCAACGTCCGCTGTAGCCTCATTTTCTAGCGTACCAAGCTTGATCATGTACACTACACAGAAAAACAGTTATCACTAGATTATAATATAACAATTACAATTTTGCGTATGCATTCTCAATACACACAAGATATATATATTTTTTTTTTTAAACAACACTAAATGTATAGGGGGAGCAGTGCAGGAAAAGGTAAAACTGCAATTAATCCAAAATTACACATTGTTCAAAAACGTGGTGTTGCTTATGAGAAAGGTAAAACATTGTACTTACATTTGATTTCAAATCTGGGCCCAACTTCTGACAACTCAACGTTCCTGTGGTCCGTTTTCTTGTAAGTGTGATGTCTGCAATAAAAATAGGTCCTTACTTAAGTAAATAAGAATGTGTAACTACATTCCGCTACCTGAAGGAGTCTACAGTCAACCTGTCTGCCCAAGATTAGGTACATGTTCGCAAATAGCTCTTTCAAAGCATCCCTCTGCTCACCTGAAAGATATAAAATCCTCCTGGTTGGCAAATGTGATAACCCGTCTGCTGTCCTCTTTAGGCACTGGGAACAAATACTTGAGGATATTGGAAACCTGATTAAGAGAGATTTACTTACAGTCGGTGTCAGAAACTTTTGGATGCACTAACAGTACCAGGGTAAACATTTATTGAGAATTGTGAAATGCCAAGTCTCTCACCCTCTGGCCAAGTCGTGAGGAGAAGTTGTGAAAGATGAGGTTGGGGTAGGCTTCAGACATGGTTCCAATGTCCGGCACATCATGTCTCATAACCACATTCTAAAGAGTGAAGTACGCAGTCGGTCCAAAAGGTAGGTGGCACACCACCAGCCCATCTATACAGTTCACACAGGCAATATAAAAGTAGTTATTTTAAAGTTCCCTTGATGCAGTGTTTTTACTTGGATTGATGCATTCCAGCCTGTAAAAAAAAAATCTATACACTACAGGTCAAACGTTTTAGAACACCTACTCATTCAAGGGTTTTTCTTTATTTTTACTATTTTCTACATTGCAGAATAATAGTGAAGACATCACAACTATGAAATAACACATGGAATCATGTAGTAACCAAAAAAGTGTGTAACAAATCAAAATAGCTTTTATATTTGAGATTCTTCAAATAGCCACCTTTGACATCTTTGCACACTCTTGGCATATGTGTTATTTCACAGTTTATGTCTTCACTATTATTCTACAATGTAGTAGTGTGTATGTGTATATGCATATATCCTACCTAGGATAGGATAAAGTAATCCCTCTCACCCCCCCTCCCCCTGAAAAGATTTAGATGCACTACTGTTCCACTGGAGGTCATAAGGTGAATGCACCAATTTGTAAGTCGCTCTGGATAAGAGCGTCTGCTAAATGACTTAAATGTAAATGTAAATGTAGACTTTACGTCCGTCCCCTCGCCCCGACCTGGGCGCAAACCAGGGATTCTCTGCACACATCAACAGTCA